>NW_027107783.1:21080-27305 GCF_000696795.3 Halyomorpha halys | reverse complement strand
TTTTAATTATAATTTTCAAAAGAAAAACCAGGAACTAAAGTGGTTAGGTTTATATAAAAAATGTGTGATGCGCACACTGAAACTTAATTTCTGATTCTTAAAGTTTTCTCCGTTTTATACATTCTTAAATTTAAATCTTTTGATATCCCTTTTAGTCTCCAAGACTTTTAATTATAATTTTTAAAAGAAAAACAATAAACTACAATGTTTAGGTTGATATAAAAAATGTGTGATGCGCACACTGAAACTTATTTTCTGATTGTTAAAGTTTTCTCCTTTTTATACTTTCTTAAATTCAAATCTTTTGATAACTTTTTTAGTTTCCGATATTTTTATTTATAATTTTAAAAAGAAAAACAGAAAACTACAATGTTTAGGTTTATATATAAAATTTGTGATGCGCACACTGAAACTTATTTTCTGATTGTTAAAGTTTTCTCCTTTTTATACTTTTTTAAATTCAAATGTTTTGATATCTTTTTTAGTCTCCAATACTTTTAATTATAATTTTCAAAAGAAAAACCGAAAACTAGAATGTTTAGGTTTATATAAAAAATTTGTGATGCGCACACTGAAACTTAATTTCTGATTGTTAATGTTTTCTCCTTTTTATACTTTCTTAAATTCAAATCTTTTGATATCTTTTTTAGTCTTTGATAGGTTTTATATTCATTTTTTCTTTTCTTTACATTTTTATTTATTTATTTTTTATTCTCGTCATTAATATATAAAATTTAATTTTTAATAATTTCTTTTTGTGATAAGATGAATATTCAATTGATGATATTGAAGCTATCATAAACCTAAATTGGTTAAGTTTTTCTTTGGGTTAATGAATTGAAATTTAGAGGAAACAGAGAACCATGCAAGAATGCATTGAAAAATAAAAGGCAAAGAAGAGAGATAGAGCGGGATTTTTTTGGTAAGTAAGGAACGACCATCCAGGATGGTATGGGGTAGGGATGCCTGTTTTCTTTCTCTTCTCCATGAACAAGGTAGTAGTATACATTTTTTAAATTTTTTTCCTAGTTTTTTATATGTTTTGCCTATTTGCCCAATATTGACCCTCCCTGCAGGCAACTAAAATAAATTTAAACCATAATTTTAGTTACTAAAAAAAGTTAAAATCCCAAACATATAAATTAACTAGAAATTACAACTATTGTTAAAAAAAAGTGTAATTATAAAATAACTATGTCAAATAATAAATCTTAAATATAGTTAAAGTTATCTCAAATATAAAAAGTTATGGTTTGAATTACGTTTGAAATCTCAGCTATAGTTTTTGTTAAAAAAACGTTAAAAACCTTTTAACTATAAAATAAAAACATTTAAATTATAAAATACTTTAATTTAGAAATCTTAACTGGAGTTACAGTTGCAAGTCATCTCAAATTATGATCTCTTAAGTTCACAGAATGGTCAGCATGAAGTCATGCTGCCATACCAGCCATTCTATACTACTTATAGAATAATTATAATTTGTGGTAAGGTGTTTTTTTTTTTAATTTGATGCAAAAATACCCAAGATCCTCTGATTAGCACATTGCCATCTGTGTTGGTTTTTTTCCGAGTTACTGTTAAGACACTGTTGGGGGTTTTCTTTTGCCACCTCATTTTGGAAAATCACATTAAAACAGCTGATTTTTTACAATTTCATTATTATATTCATCATCCTATTAAAAGTATCAAAGTGTGCTTATTCAAATCTGTAGACATGGGGATGTAATAACTAACTTAGACTTAGACACAAGCCTGAACAACTTAGTGGAGTTTGACAAGCATATCAGGACAGATTAGAATATTAAAGGCTTATAGTGCAGTCACAGTATAGATGAATGCCCTTGCAAAATATTAAGTTTTTCACTCTTGTTTGAAGTAAATTGAATCAGCTTTCATTTTTAATCTGTACATCGGTTCAGCACCCGCTGCGACCGCTCCCTGCTAAGTAGAACTGGATCTTCGAAATGGTCCTTAATGCGCCCTTCTGGTAGAAGCAGTGATTTGCTACTCCACGACCTCCAGTGCTTTCAATTATCGGCTTGAACCTTAATGTTCCTCCATTTTTTAAATGTTCAGTTGGAGATATATCTTCAACAGTTTGGCTTGAGCAAAGTGACACAAAATGGTCAATAGGAGTAGAGGTTTAGAAAGAAATAATGTAAAGAGCTCATTTTGTTCTCAAATTTTTAATAAATTAAAATTTGGGAGTTATTTATTTACAAGTGAAAAAAATCAAATCTATGGATTGATGTTTTTTTTTCTCAAATACAGTACTTACAGCTAACTACCCATCTCCGAAATATTCGGCCTGAGATTAGATTTCTTCTTGAAGTAATATGTCTTCAAACATCGAATATTTCTCGATTTACAGATCACATTTTGAGTTAAACTAATTTGGATAGCATAATGTTTTTGCCTTTCATTTCCCAATAAAATCGATTTAGTTTTATCGACCCAGGTTACTCCTGTTCTGAACTATTTGAGTAAATGTAAGTGGTCAATGGTAGAACGGAAGGAATTACATGTTTTGTAAAACAAAATTGGCAGCCATTGGAGTTGGGAAAAAGGCAAACAATTAAAATTAATATTTTTGGATTTGTGAGATAACATATCGATTTTTCACTTTAACATACGAGGAATAGGAATCGGTGAGCGGTAACCATTGTACCATTCTTAAGAAAATGTTTGTTCCATTCCAGGTTTTATAGTTTTTTATAAGGTACGATGTACGACAGCAATGTACCTCGTACGTAAGATACGAGGAATAGGAATCGGTGAGCGGTAACCACTGTACCATTCTTAAGAAAATGTTTGTTCCATTCCAGGTTTTATAGTTTTTTATGAGGTACGATGTACGACAGCAATGTATCTCGTACGTAAGATACGAGGAATAGGAATCGGTGAGCGGTAACCACTGTACCATTCTTACGAAAATGTTTGTTTTATTCCAGGTTTTAAAGTTTTTTAAGAGGTACGATGTACGCTAGCAATGTACCTTGCACTTAAGATACGAGGAATATAAATCGGTGAGCGGTAACCACTGTAACATTGTTGTAAGTTTAGTTTTATTTAAATTTGTTAACACGCTCATAAAAAGTACATTCAGGCTCAAAAACTTTTTATATAATGTATAATAATATACATACTTTTTGGTCGTTTTTCTAATGTCAATCATAATAAATTACTAAAGGAAGACGAGAACGGGCTTTGTAGCGGTGTCGCCTCGAAACGAACGTGCCGGTTGCCCCCTCCTCTCAGTCTATCTATTTCCTGCAAAGTTAATTACTTCTTTATTATCTTCTGTTAACATTTATTATTTAAGTCAAATGGAATTATATCAGAGCTATTCTTATCTATCCACCCGGTGGACATTACAAGAATTATCCTGTACTGCGGAACCCTTGGGATAAATTTCATTATAATTAAAATAAGATGATTGGGGACGAATGTCTGTCCTTATCCAAATTTCGTACAAAATAACTGACTTCTAGTAAATTCAAAGGTTGTTAACTTATATTAAATCACATATTTACAGAATTTATTTACATCAGTTTTATCCTTTTATAACCTAGGGATCAGCCGGTGATGCCTTGGTCCCGATAAGCGGTGGTATACTTCAGTTATAATATTTATAATTACTAAAATAAATAATTTTGAATACACATTTATTTCTTTTTTTTTCTCCCTATATCTATATTTTCGTCTGATCAAACAAATATACGTGTTAGATAGGTGCGAACGTTTATTCATATTTTATTTGCTAAGGTTGACCAATATCATAAATATAGCTCCTTTCTTCGTTTTGATCCACTAACCTTAAAAACAATAAAAGACTGTTAAATAATATGTTTTATGTTAAATTTACTTTTGTGCCTTAAGAGTGCTAACATCGCTGGAAATCGATATGATATCGTTGGTTCCATTACTTTGAGCTAGTAAGGAAAGATCTGATCTGATTTATTTATTTTTTAAATTATTGAGCTCTACATAGCTTTAATATTTTTTAAGGATCCTGTGTTGGAGACTGTAAGAGAATTTTAGACTTTATTAAGATGCGAGGATTTGATATTGGCCAGCGGCCGCTCTGCCAGTCTATAACAGTGCGTTAGGTTATATTGTTGTTGGTTAGCCATGGATGGAACTGGTAAGTGATTATTAGCTGTTTTCTTTGGCTTGAATAATATTTGTTAATAACTGTCCTTGCTATGTAATGGGGCACACAAATTATGGACCGATTTGAAAAGGTTCTTTTCCTTTAATTTCCAACATTAACCCGTTATGGAATAGTATAGCAACTTCTAACTGTGCAAGGATTCTTACCTATTTTTGAGGAAATTAGTTCCATCAACCAACAATCTATAAGTAATTCTGAATTTAGGATAATGCTGTTGCCTTTTAGAGTAAAATATCTATTATTTGATAGAGAACATAGTTTTTTTTTATTGATTTGTTATAAGGGTTCTACTTAAGGCTTTTATCAGTATATATTTGTGTTTAACTTATCAATTTAGTTTTCTCTTACATTTATTTCCAAAATGTCTTGTAATCCTGTTGATGATGAAATGAAATGTTTTGATCATTTTAACCTGTATCTTGTACATGCCCTGTGTATTACTTATGTTATTAAATATAACCAAAATTAAAATGATAATGAATTCATATTTTTTTTTTTTTTGTATTTTTAATATCAATTTTTTATAAATATGTATTCAGTATTCAGCAAACTATCCTTACTCTTTAATAAAGAAACGAACATTTATAATTGTGGAATAGGAGAGCATTCAGTTTTAACTGATGCTTCTTAACCATTGCAAAATTTGGTCATTCAATTAATAAATCTCTTATCATACAAATTTTTTTTTTATATTCTTTCTTTTTCAGGTATGAATAGATTGGGAATTTCTATAACAGGAGAAGTTACAGATGAATCTTAACCTAATGGTACACTTTATTTTTTAGTTTAATGTTATCTGATTTCATTAGTTTGCTTTGTTTAATTGACCTAGTAAACTTTAGGAATCACTTATTAAATTACTGACAATTAGTAATTACACATTTTCACTGAAAGATTTTACTTGGATAAGGATTAGGATTAACTATATGTTTTTTTATGTTTATTTGAGTTTAACTTTTTTAGAAGTAACTTTTATTTGTGAGAAAACTAAAAAAAAATATTTGAAATATATATTTTAATAGGTACTGGACATTGGAAAACTGGTCTATTTAATTCAATATCTAATCTTAAACTAATATCTTCTACTGAAAGTTTTTTTTAAACTAATAGAAATGATGAATGAATAATAATCTTTCTTGTTTAAATTATTTTTTATTACATTATGAAAGCAACGTTTCGGGGTTGTCACTCTATCTTCAGGTTGCTGATTAACATCTCTATCTAATACATATGTTACTCCTTATTAGTCTCATCTAGCTAATATAAAATTATTGTCACTTAGTAAAACTTACTTTAATAATTAACTATTACATTTTATAAAAAAAGGAAAGGAATTACATTTTATGAAATTTAATAGTATTCATTCATCATTTCTAATTAGTAAATATATAATTGTCAATAAATTTTATATGAAGTTACTCTTTCAGGTAAAAGTAACTTAGACATATCAATTAAAGATAAAAATGAAGAACGAAACTGTCCAATCTGGTCCATCTACTAGTAAGTTTTCTTCCTCCTTGTTTTTTTTTTTCTATTTTGAATGTGATATATTGTCAACTAATTCTTGAAATTGTTAGTTATTAATTTCTGAAGTTTCGTTTGATGATAGTTGATAAATTGTTTGTAGTATGAGAAATATTGTTTTGTTTTTTTAACTATTCTAATTAGTTATATTATATAGCTCTGGTCTTGGATCTGACTGTGAGATATGAGAACTAACCTCATCAGGTGGGTAGAGTGGAAAGGGAAAAGAAGGAAATTTATGAAAAATGCATCCCATTCCTTAAAGAAATATTCTGCGAGATCTTCAAGGAGAGAGAAAGTTTATCGTGAGAAGCCTCTGGTTTGAATCTTGCAATATTGGAACAATATCAAATAGAACCAGGAGCTTCTTGGAAGACCTAGGTGTTAGCATTGGGGATATAGTGATCTTGGGGGAAAATATTATTTTGGACTCCCTGGGTATCATGCATCATCACCTGCATGGGAATTAATTCAGATAATATTGATTTGTGTTTTTTTTTTAACCTATTTATTTTTTTGTTGTA
>NW_027107783.1:17308-20660 GCF_000696795.3 Halyomorpha halys | reverse complement strand
GTTTGTGTGATATGGAGAAAACAAATGTATGTAGGGGAAAAAAAATTTTGATTATCAATTTACACAATTTTGGTCTTTTTTACTCTCAACCTTTATTCTTTAACAATTCTCCAACAGTTTGGCCCTCAGGCCATTCTCAAGGATAAAACCTTCAATATTGATGTCATTGTTTTTTTTATATCTGAAATTGCAGGCTAATTGCCCTTGTCACATATAACTTTTTTTAAAAATTTATATTCTAGATTTAAAAAACCTTTTTTTTTTTACAAACAACTTCCTCTTTCACTTATATTTATAACTTAAAACTTATAAATGAAACTTATAAATATAAGTGAAAGAGGGAAGTTGTTTTTTAAATAAGTTTTTTTAAATCTAGGATGTATCCTTGAGAATGGCCTGAGGGCCGAAACGTTGGAGAATTATTAAAGAATAATGGTTGAGAGTAAAAAGGATCAAAATTATGTAAATTGATAATAAACTAAACCACTCTCAAACAATTATATAAAAAATAATTAATAAAAAAATATTTTTATTTGAAGTGTATTGTATTTAGTTTATTTATAATTATTGTTTGAAAAATGTTAATGTATTGTTGTGTATATATGTCCAGTTATGGATTGATTGGAACGCTGTGTGTTATAGCAACCCAATGTATTTGGGCAGCGTGGCCAAATAAACCATTTCTCTCTCTACCAAAACCAGATTTATTAGCATGATAAGTATTTATTCATAATCAAAAGTATGTTAGTGTTCATATCATGAATATTTGTTTATGTATTTGTTACTCTAGAAATAACTTTACTACTTTTTTTTTTTGTTGAAACATTCATTTTTATACTAATTACCATTTTATATTTTAATACTTATTAGTGATATAAGAAATGAAATTATAGAATAAAGGTAACTCCATATATTATTGAAACTCATTTAATTGTTAATTTAATATATTGTGTATGAAGTGCACCTTCCTCTTAAGGCTAGATGTTACTGCACTTTTGACTGGCTTATTGTTAGTGAACTGTATGTATAAATTAATTGTAATAAGAAAAAAGTATTGGCAGAAAAAAATCTATTGGATAATTTACAGATGGTTGTAGAGGTGGCCGAAAGAAAACATCTATGGTTATTGTGTCTTAATGAATTTTTGTTAGGAGTCTATGGACTTTGATGATGTGAATCATATAGAAGGAAGTTACTTGCTCTATGCTTAACTATTCTCCTGTTTCGCATCCTTCTATTTTTCCTCTATTGGTTAGATTACGGTGGGGCCCTACAAACTGCCTACCTAAATTCCTCTGAGTGATTTATTTGAAGGTGTGATGTGCAGGCTGTCCCAGGTAGGCTGAAATTTACTGAAAATGTACAATTTAAAGTTATACCTACATAAGAGGTTTGAATCTAAAAGAAAAGGTAACCTTGCATCATGAACCACATCATTGATAATTACTTAGAATAGTTGCCTTGGATTAATTGAATGATAGGAAAGGAATATAAATAAGAAAATCAATAAGTAAAGTTTGTGTAAGTGCTTTCCTTTTCTACTCCAAGAGGATAACATAAGGGGATTACTGACTAGAGATGCGACATCGACAAAAAAACATCGATTTTTTTTTTAACCATTTTAGTAACATAAGGTCTGTTTCAACGACTACGCAGGCTCCGGCCAGTCAGAAGTGCTTTTCCAATCAAAGAATAGGACATCAACTACAAAAAACATTGATGTTTTAAAATATCGTTACTTACAATACATTACCCAAAATACATCGATGTTTATGAACAACTATTTCAGAAACATGAGGTCTGTTCCTACGATCCCGCATTCTACGGCCTGTAAGATGTGGTTTTTGTAACTAAGAATCCGACTTCGACTACAAAAATCATCGATGTTTTAAAATATCGTTACTTACAATACATTACCCAAAATACATCGATGTTTTGAACAACTATTTCAGAAACATGAGGTCAGTTCCTACGATCACGCATTCTTCGGCCTGACAGAAGTGTTTTATGAAACTAATATTCCAACATCGACAACAAAAAAACATCTATGTTTTAAAATATCGTTACTTACAATAGATTACAAAAATACATCGATGTTTTAAAATATTGTTGCTTACAATACATTTCGCAAAATACATCGATGTTTTAAAATAAAGTTGCTTTCAATACATTATGCAAAATACATCGATGTTTTTGAACAACTATTTCAGAAATATGAGGTCTGTTCCAACGATCCCGCATTCTACGGCTTGTAAGATGTGGTTTTTGAAACTAAGAATCCGTCATCGACAAAAAAACATCGATGTTTTAAAATATCGTTACTTACAATACATTACCCAAAATACATCGATGTTTTTGAATAACTATTTCAGAAACATGAGGTCTGTTCCTACGATCACGCATTCTTCGGCCTGACAGAAGTGTTTTATGAAACTAATATTCCAACATCGATTTTTTAAAATATCGTTACAATACATTACAAAAATACATCGATGTTTTAAAATGTTGCTTACAATACATTACGCAAAATACATCGATGTTTTAAAATATCGTTACTTACTATACATTATCCAAATTTTTATTTGTAATTGTTATATATTGCCAATTTCTTAACTGTATTGTTAGTATATAACAATTTAAATATGTAACATACCTTTCAACAGTTTGAAGACATAAATAGTGAAATAATGCTGTTATGTTGTTAAGTTACCACTATGTGATAATTTTTATTTGTAATTGTTATATATTGCCAATTGCTTAACTGTGTGGGTAGTGAAGTTGATGGCAAGATGACTTTTATTACTTCAAGTTCATCCTCTGTATATTAATCTATAATAATATTTAGTCAAATATGATTATGTTTTGTGAGTTATCCTCCATCTTTAAAATTATTTGTCACTTTTGATGGATGCAAGATCAAAAAGGTAATAGGGATGTCACCAAGCCTCTTACAGAACACTTCTAACCTTGTGTTTTTGTTATTCCTAATATCTTACTAATTTCCAAACTGTATAGGCAGTCCTTATAGTTTTAAATGAAGGTGATGATAAAAATACTTCCGTTAGGGATTTAAATTTCATCTATTAGTGTAAAAACAAACAATATATTGTAAAATGTTATTATGTTTGGGGTTTTCTCCACTATCATCAAAAAATAAATCATTAATGCACATGATATTCAAAAATTAGTACCTAGGTTGGTACTATGTAGTAATAAAATATTGGAATTTGGTGTTCAAACGTATAGAGGAATTAGTATCCAATTGGAAATATTTAATAATAAAATATTAAAAATTATTAACCAAATCAAAGTTTAATAATTACAACTTCGATTGTTATTATTTTTGAATTAA
>NW_027107783.1:13565-14088 GCF_000696795.3 Halyomorpha halys | reverse complement strand
ATCAATAATTTCTTAGACAAGCAAACTTATCATTAACATATTTGCAAATAGTTCATATTTGCACTTATTAAAGAAGTAATTTTTATAATTTTTTTTTAAATTTATTTATTCATTTTATTCTTCCGCCTACTTTGTTTCGTATTATTTCACTCTTTAAACTTTTTCAAACACATTTGTCATCACCCTGTTATATATGTTTCTTCTTCTTAACCGTTGTTAAATACTCATGAAACGTTTTCATCTTCCGGCACCTCGTCATCCTTGTACACACACATATATAAATCTTAATACCTAACTCCCTCTGTCAACAACTCTAGAATGTATAGATATAGGATCACAGAACAGAATAAAGTAGTCTATTATCTGGAACCGTGAGTGTATTTTCTCGACCCTGGGTCGTGGGTCGTGGTCAAAGCAAAAATCCACTACCTCAACCATAAACTTTCCTCTCTGACCCATATCCTTAAAACCAATATGAGCGACATTCAATTAAACAATCTGTTTCCTCTTTTTAACTTTTGTT
>NW_027107783.1:10984-11415 GCF_000696795.3 Halyomorpha halys | reverse complement strand
AACACCCAAATATCAACTTAATCGTTCAATTTATAATATTAATGGATGGATAATCCCTTAATAATTAATTAATTAATTAGAATAATGCCTTTTATATTACAGCACCCGTTTTGAAAATAACTACCAAGTTTATGACTATTTTATAATGTAAATGCTTATTTTATATATAAATTGTTTTTATTGAAAAATAACACAGGAGAAGGATTAGGGGCTTTTGGAAACTCAAGTTGAAACAATAATAAGCTTATCCACAGACTTTCATTGTTACTCAAAGCCTAGTCATTCCAAGAACATTCTTCACTTGTGTTTACTTGTCATAAGTTAGATTTAGTAAAGTATAAATTGCTAGTAAAAAATAAAAATAATGTAAATATAAAACGTTTACATTATAAAAATAGTCGTAAACTTGGTAGTTAACATTATTTGATTTG
>NW_027107783.1:10476-10934 GCF_000696795.3 Halyomorpha halys | reverse complement strand
ATAAAAATAATGTAAATATAAAACGTTTACATTATAAAAATAGTCGTAAACTTGGTAGTTAACATTATTTGATTTGAAAATATAATTAAAAAAATTAATTGTTCTTATTGATTTTTTGATATTTAACTCGAACCAAATTCAAAAAGTTTTCAAATACTAGGTCTGTTCCAACGACCGCTTCATATAATTATCCACTTCATAATCAATTGTAAAAAAAAAAAAACAAATGAGATGTTACAGTTGTATCAACCAAGCAAGGCGCACCAGGCTGATCTGGTATTAAATAAATAAAATAGTGAAAATATGTGACTAATTCTCTGTTGTATATTCGCTTTAAAAATAAAATATTGTTTGGTAAATTGTTCTTATTTATTTTTTAATATTTAACACAATTGAACCAAATTCAAAAAGTTTTCAAATACTTGGTCCGTTCCAACGACCGCTTCATATAATTATCC
>NW_027107783.1:9841-10387 GCF_000696795.3 Halyomorpha halys | reverse complement strand
CGCTTCATATAATTATCCGCTTCAAAATCAATCAACGATATTTTAATATTGAGCATTGATTTTTTTTTTCTTTGTTCCAACAACCATTTCTGACTAGGTGGAACATGCGTAGCCGTTGGAACAGACCCTATGTTTCTGAAATAGATGTTCAAAAAACATCGATGTATTTTGGGTAATGTATTGTAACCAACGATATTTTGAAACATCGATGTATTTTGGGTAATGTATTGTAAGTAACAATATTTTAAAACATCGATGTTTTTTTTAGTCGATGTTGGATTATTAGATTCAAAAACAACTTCTGACAGACCGTAGAATGCATGATCGTTGGAACAGACCTTATGTTACTCAAGTGGATGTTCATAAACATTGATGTATTTATTTATTTATGTCCTAGAATTCTAAGAATTTTAAATTTATACGATTTCGCTGGTGGAATATTCGCGATCAAAAATTTTGGGAAAATTTATTTTTCGTTTTTTGGTAGTTCTGTTTAGAGTTCTGTTGGCCCCCCAAGAGTTCTAAAAATTATAGTTATTAAATAAA
>NW_027107783.1:9445-9791 GCF_000696795.3 Halyomorpha halys | reverse complement strand
TTGTTGTTTTCAGAAAATTTTTTATAATTCATTTCTTTTTTTTAAACTTTCTTTATCAATTATTATGGTCACATATATTTTCTTTCTCCTAATTTTCTTTTTCTTTTCATATTTTAATTTTTGAATTATTAATAACTAATATATTCATATTTCTTTGTTTTATATTACTTCATTTTTATTTTATTTTCTTAATTATGTTTTTTTACCTGCTGATTCAATTACCTATGTATACATTTTGTTTTCCACTTCTATCATCACTTTATATTATTAATTCCATTCTGTAAAATTATTCACTTTATGTCATTCATTTTATATTTTATTTTTTATTTTCTATATTCATTGCTGT
>NW_027107783.1:6016-7325 GCF_000696795.3 Halyomorpha halys | reverse complement strand
CATTGCAAAATTTGGTCATTCAATTAATAAATCTCCTATCATACAATCAATTTCTATATTCTTTCTTTTCCAGGTGCAATTAGCTTGGGAATTTCGGTAAAAGAAGAATTTACAGATGAAACCGAAACTAATGGTACATTTTATTTTTTAGCTTAATGTTACATATTGTCATCTAATTTCTTTTGTTTTATATTGTTGATTCTTGAAGATTTTTAGTAAAAGTCCTTTGTTAATTGCCTAGTTAACCCTAATAATCGTTTAGTAAATTACTCACAATTAATAATCACACATTTCCACAGAAAGGTTTTAATTGGTTAATCCTATATTTTTTTTATGTTCAGTTGAGTTTAACTTTTTTAGAAGTAACTTTTATTAGTGAGAAAGCTGACATGAGTGAGAAACCATCAAGTTCTGTAAAAGTAATTAAAATAGACGACTTTGTTCAATTTTATAATAAATCTCTTGGTCCCAACTGTGGTAATTAAGTGGGGTTTTGCTATGGTCAATTATTAAGAAAAATTAAAATATATATTAATAAGTACAATTTAACCATTGGAAAATTAGTTTATTTAATTAAATATCTAATTGGAAATAATTTTTTTATGAACTTACTTTTTCAGGTAAAAGTGGCTTAGACCTATCTATTAAAGAAGAAATGATGAACAACACTGTCCAATCAGGTCCATCTACTAGTAAGTTTTCTTCCTTTTTTTTTTTTGTTTTTCTATTTTGAGCTTATTAAACGAACATGAACGAAACATGCACATCTGTACGAAATTTACGAACTTCTTTGGTATTCCCTGCTGAATCAGAATTATTCCCTGCTTTATCAAAATTATTCTCTGTTCAGTCACTTTTATCCGTATTTATTTGAAGACCTAGTAAGGAACTAGATCTTGAAATAAATACGAATATAACTTAATGCATGGTTAGCAGTAGAAGCGCGAGCAATTTCGGTGATATAGATATAGATATCAGTGATAGATATAGGAGGAAATATGTTTGAGCAGGTAGATAGCTTTAAGTATTTAGGTACATTTTAGTACGGTAACTAGGGAAAAAAACGAAATTGATGAGGAAATAAAAGCTAAGTTGAAGGCGGGAAATGCTTGTTATTTTTTAATTCCTTATCTCGAAACTCCTTAGCTCGAGCCTTCTATCGAAGAGGAATATGGAGACGAGAGAGGAGCAGAAGAAACAAGAGTGAAGAGGAGCAAGATGCATTTCGACCAGACGAAGTCGTAAGAAAGGCCAGGAGACCTGGATATCCCATATGAACGAGACGACACCTACCGAACTACATCCCACG
>NW_027107783.1:0-771 GCF_000696795.3 Halyomorpha halys | reverse complement strand
GTAAACAAATATCTTTTTATATTAGAATATGGTCAGGAACATTTTATTTTTTATGTAAACAAATATCTTTTTATATAAGAAGATGGTCAGGGTTGCGGTCAAAAGAGAAACAAAAATAGTTTACTATTTATTTTCCGACGTTTCGCCCCACTTTGCAGGGCTTCATCAGGGCTGTTCAAAGGAAACGGCTCCTGATGAAGCCCTGCAAAGTGGGGCGAAACGTCGGAAAATATCTTTTTAGTACACGCGCCCTGACCTCATGCTCACCTTGTTCTGTGACTAATGGGCATATTAGATAGTTCCTTCCACGGGTACTCTCCTGCTGGAAGGCATTTGCCAAATCAACGCCTAAACAAGATGAGACCTGCATCCAAGAGGGAAGTCTTCTTTTACTTAGAGATACGAAGAATTGCACTTGATGAGCGGCAGGCAGCGCTGGCGTTCTAATGGAAACCTCTTGTACATACAAAGATTTAATGTTTGTGAGGAGTAAGATGTATCCGATAATAACGATGTATTTCGTACGTTCGTTTAAGTAGGACTTTTTATTCCTTGGACATTTTTTCTGTTACGAAAAAAGAAACTGAGGCGTACTAAATCGTTTGGGGCCGGTGGTAGCATCCACCAATGATTATTTCTGAGGTCCGCGAAGGATGTTTGTAGTTATGTACATTTGTTTATATCTTGTCCAATATCATAAATGAAGAAGCCAGCATTTTAATGACGTCACACATGGCGGGAGATTTGAATTCAAATATTCGGCTCGACCCA
>NW_027107782.1:0-1009 GCF_000696795.3 Halyomorpha halys | reverse complement strand
ATTTATAATTTTTAATATAAAAATATCTGATTTGTCTCAAACCTCTTTCCTAACGGTCAAGCCCGATTCACACATCGCAATACAAAGACAAGCACCTTTGTTGCAATTTGCAATCTTTGCTAATATTGTCCAGGAAGGAAAAACTTAATTAAAACACTAAGTTGTGCTGGCCAAATTCATTGGGTTGCTAATCATACAGCATAATTATTTTAATCTAATCAGTCACTATTTTTAATCATTATAATTAAGCCTAGACAAGTATACAATAATAAAACAATAACATAAACATTAGCAATATATAATATTTAAACATGACTTTTTCCCCCTCCTTTTCTGTCCATTCCCCTTTTTTTCTTTTTTTCTCTTCCTTCCCTTCTTTTTCCCTTTCATATTTGGGCTTCAACACAATGTGTCTTTAACAGAATAATGGATAAAATAGTGATAGAGATATTTAAGTAACAAATTTAAATAAAAAAAGAAGTAAACAAACTATGTTAAAATTAATATATAACAAACAATAAATATTAACAATATATATAAAACAAATAAGATATACAATGCATGCATGTCATCCTTCTTCTGGATGATTCTATTACCCATCTGTTTCCATGCATGTGGTGGTGGATGATTCCTAGGGAGTCGAGTATTATATTTTCTGTTATACTAGACCTGGACATCGACCCCGAGTTCCTCCTTGAAGCTTCTGGTTGTGCTGGGTATCTTTCCACGGCCTCAAAACCAGAGGCCTCTCACGTTGAAGTCTCGTTCTCCGAAGCCCTCAGGGAACTTCTCCTCAAGCAAAGTGATATAAAATATAACACAAATAAGTTGAAATAACTTATTTAATAGTGCCAACGTTTCGGCCAGAATTTCTAGCCTTCATCACTGCTGCTAGTAGCAAATTAAACAGCCAAGTGTTTAAGCCAAGTATTTATATGAAGTATAAATTTTTAATGATTCACACTTTCAATAGGTTTTTTAATATTAACATAAACTCTATTATATATAT
>NW_027107781.1:0-5080 GCF_000696795.3 Halyomorpha halys | reverse complement strand
TCAAAGAAGTGAATTTTAAAAACATTAAGGTGTAGTGTTAATGAAGGAATCTATCGTAAATATACTATATGAAATTTATATATGAATTAAATTCAAAGAATTACATTTTGAGAAGGGTCATATAAAACTGATCATGGTTGTTTTTGAATTCTCGTTATGTCGATCTATAAATCACTTTTTTAGTAACAAAAATATTTTCTTAGGTTGAACGATCTCTGCTATGTCAATATATCTATGAATACAGCGAAAACGGATAGCGTTGTGTTCGCAAATCAAGCAAAAAAGAGAGCCAAACTGCTGAGGAGCGTTCTCAAGTGGCAAATTCAATAATCTTCTCATCGAACGCAATAGTCTATTTGGGTATAAAACTAGACCGTCATCTAAAGTTTTTTTTTTCATCTAAATCCTACAGCCAACACCATGTCCTGAAGTTTTCGGCCCTTTCACTCCAAAATTACAAATCTGCACTCTTATCTGCAAAACTTCCAAAATTCTATGCTGCAGAAAATCATCCGGTTATATAAAGTTATTATCTTTATCTTTATTTAATATAATAGCAATAACATGTTTCAATGTCAACTTCATGGTTTTCGCATGGAGTATGTTTAATTTTTTTAATAAACTCCACTGACTAGGACTACTATGCTAGAGAAAAATTAGGAATGAAATGTTTTTTTTTCAAATGATTAGCTTTTGTTAATAAAAATAACTTGAATATTCTTTCAATTTTTTGTATTAGTTCACGATTAGATTCATTAAACATTGAGGAAAGGAACTTTTATTCTATTCTATTGTTTTAGGTAAGTAGAATAGTGTTTGTGATGAATTTTACTTAGTAGTTCTGTTATATTTTATTTATAATAAACTATTGTTTCAGCAATCATCTACTGTCTACTTTCTTCAGAATTACACACTCACACACACACATATTCATTAATACTACTATATCTATTGTTGGAATAGATATGACCTACAATTAAAAACAGGTTTTTAGAATAAATAATTTCTTCAACTAATTATTACGAAACTACACACAGTATACATGTGAATACATACATACTAAGGGCAATGTCTAAAGTTATTTCCTACCAACAAATACCTAACCAGATTACACTCCTGGACTACTAGACGATCAATAAGCACAAATAATCATAATAATAGAGGGTAGCAATTTAGTTGATTGAGACGTAATTAATGGGCGCTTTAGACAGTTAGGGATCACATTTCGGTTATAGGTTCGTAAAGACAGCCAACATACACAGTCGGTTAGTGATCAAAATCGTCAATATCAATTTACGGTTCTAACGAAGTTACAGAATTTACAGAGTTCTCGAACGGAACAATAAACGTTTTTTTCTTTTTTTGATTGTGTCGCATCTGTCAAACAGAAAAAAGATAAATTATTTGGTGTTCGAAGTATTTCATATATTGTACCCTAGATTGAGGTTATTTTGTGACATCTTAGCTATATAGAAAAATAATGGAAAAGAAGTATAAGAAGATTGAGGAAAAATGGATTTAAAAAAAAATATGCCCGACAGTATCATTTAATAATACCCAACATATTTCTGCCGAACCGATCTGTTAATAAGGACTTCATTTGAACAAACGAATGACATGGACTGAAAAAAGACAGATTTTTTTTTCTTTAAAATTATCAGCCATCTATTATTGTTACTAGTAATGAAAAATGGTTAAATATATAATAATTATACATTAAGTAAACATAGTTGTTAAACCGGTAATACTATATGGGACGGAAATTACATGCCTGAAGAACTATTGAGAATAGAACGAGGAATCCTAAGAAGGATCTACGGCCCCAAAAAGACACAAGAGGGATACACGCTAAGACCCAACAAAGATATCTACTAAGACACAAAGGACCCAGAAACAGAAATGTGGATCAGGAGACTGAAATTCTACAGACATATGGTAAGAATGGCACCGGAAAGATTAAACAAGGAAATATTCCAAAAAATATCCGAGGATACAAAAGCTAAGGAGGATACATTAGGTATATGAAGGAAGAAACGGAAAGACTAGGAATAATGGACCATGACAGTGTGGACGGAGAAAGATAAAGGAAAAGACTAAAGGAAATCAAGGTTCTTATGGAAAAGAGAAATTCGAAAAAGGGGGTCAAGTGGACAAAAGAAAGAAAACAAAAGCACCCAGATGTGATGAGGCAAAAATAGAAGGAACGAAAAAACAAAAACATGAGAAAAGCCATAAAAAGTAATGATATTCGAGCGGTTTCTGAGGCTATTCCGTAAAAAATTGATGACTAACAAAACAGGAAAAAAGAGACATATTATTTCAAGTTCAAAATGAATTTCGGAAAATAGGAATGGTAACATAATATAATATAAGCTAAAGATTTTAAATATAATTTATCTATTTCTTAACTTATTAAAATGTTATATACTAAGCCAAGAAAAAGTTTTCGTTTTCCGCACCTCAGAAAACGCTTAAATATGAATTTTTATCGGTAGATAATAAAACTTCGCCTTCCATGATGGTAAGTGAAAGTTTTATGATAAGCGTACCAGACCAGATTTTAACTAAAAGGATTTGTATAGGAATGTTCGGATAATATTCTAATAGTATTTTTTGATTTTATTAACTGACAATTTTCAAGTTTCCAGTAATGTGCGCTCATGCAATAAGATCCAAATAGGCGTAGATTGCCAATGCTAACGAATTTCCGAAACCTATTTTCATCTAAATGAGGCAAACTCTAGCCACTGGGGATTTAGAGGGACGTGACCACAGAGACTCTTCCGTAAATATTGGTAGCTGGAACCGCAGAGCCACACTGCTTGCACTGTCAGTATTTGCGTTTAGCTGGAGGACTATACCAATCAAACATCCTTTCCTGGTATGTGCTAGTCTAGTGCAAGGTTTCCATGTTAATTATCTTTTCTCTCAATTTAAAACGATCTTGATTTCAACTTATTTCTTATTCATTATCTGCCGTCTTTCTATTTGAACTAGTACTGTAAATCTTAAATTGTAATTGCAAAGTCAACATTAATTTGTTGCGTGTAACAACAATACTACTGTATCAAACGCACCTTTAACAGAAGGCAAGGCGCTAGCTCACTGTATAATACGCTTGCTGGGTTAATGAGTGGGCTGTAATTTAATTGAAGGTAAAAGAAAATTAATTTATTAAACAATTTAGAATAGTAGAGGGTGAACAAGAAATAAAAAAATTATAGAATATATTGTATAATAGATCTAATCGATTGAATATAGGTTCATAAGGAAGTAGCCAAAAAGAAACATGGGTGGATTAGTTCAGTTTTATAATTTTGAGCTGGGGCCACCGAAAATAGCTGATGCGTCGATGTGAACGAAGATGACAGTTTCAGTTAATTAAGAATGAAAATTAGGGTGGACTCACTTAGGTGGATATTCATTTGGATAAAGGAGGCTTTTATCTTCTCTGTCCTAGTTTTCCTTTCCTGGCCTCCATCCCTAGTCGGGGAACCACTATATAAATCCATACCACTCGGGGAAGTTACTCTCGCATCATAATTTGAGTTTAAGAGAACGAAGATAATTTCTCCTGCCGAAGAAGTAAAAATGACGCTCTTCTTGTCTCTAAAGCTGGATACTGCTTCTTAGTATTGGCCACAAGGGGTGCTAATGATGCTCATATTACTAATAAGCTTATGCTTATCGCTGGGGGAGGGGGAAAGGGCGCCTTTTGTTCATACTTCCGATATTCAACGGAACAACTATTAAATTAAATTAATAATTAAATGAAATTACTATTAAAAGCATCTCAATATACTGATAATTTCATTTTATAAACGTTTTTGTCTCTCTTTGAAAATTTCATTATTTTTCGTAGGAATGGCCTCAGCATAATGCATGACTGCTACTTATGTTTTTTAATCACGTTTTAACAGTTATATAACCAGAGGGGTACTAACAATTTTACAAAGTATACATCTGCTTTACAAAATCCGTTCTTCATGTGATAAACTCCATTGTTTACGACCCATTTTTTATTATTTCACCTTAATTGGAAAATAAAATATTACTGGTGATCACTAAAATATATATGCCTATATATTTTCTTTTTTTTTTTTTTTTTTGTACCCCCCTGACGAAATAAGTAATTGAATACATACATATAGGTAGTTATGTATATCTGGTAGTTTGTAATTGATGTAACTGTATTTTTTACATTAATACATTAAAATTGTAAATAAAATAAGTTTTCTATTATTAGAACAAAATAAAATTTACAAATATTTTTGAACTAATTGCTTACGATGAGCTAGCGATTTAGTTAATTAAATATTACAAATAAATAACTTTATGTAAAACAAAGCACCTCAAATTAAGGACGAAATCCGAAATAATGCTGAATAAAAAAAAAGAAGAGGAAGATAAGAGGATAAAAACTGTTAAAGAAAATAGTGTATTGCTGTTATATTTTATTGTCTCTCCGAAAAGAAAATTTAACGCAATCCCCAAGAACCAGGTGTCCTAATTAGCTTCAGTTGGAAAAGTCAACTATCATAAATCAAGAAGAAAAACAACTATAAAGGCTCCAGCTGCTGGAAGAATTAATCACATTTACGCTTTTATTCCTCCACTTTTTATTACACGACTTAGCTTAAAAATTATTTTAAAGGAATAATTCCATAAAATATTGCTGAACATTAGCTGATATTATTTTTTTATTTTAAATTAAGACGCAAGAAATATTAATAGATAATTTTAAAGGAAAAAGCTTGTAAATTGTATTTTATCTAATACGAATAAATTTTAGGCTGTTATCATATAATTAATAATTTTCTTTCTAAAACCGGTTTGCAAGAGATACTCATAAGCCTAACAGGTCTAATGTATAAAGTACAGTAAAGTCAGTAATGAGTTAATTATATTAGGTATATAAATATTCCAAGCGAACTAACATTGCAAAAAATATTTTTTTAATTAATAACAATCGGAAATAAATATTTTATAATTATAATAAATTAGAATATTTCCTAAACTATTACCTAATTAGTAATATGTGAGAATATTTGTTTCTATTAACTCTATTTGCAACCTATCA
>NW_027107780.1:145151-150775 GCF_000696795.3 Halyomorpha halys | reverse complement strand
TCAGTTATACATCATTATTATTTTCTCTACTACATCTTTTTATTCCTTTACTTATCCGTTCACCTATCCCTCTTGTCTGAGATCGCACCTTATTTCATTTACTTCACAAATCTTTCTTTTAATGTTTATCACATTTGTTACTACTTCTAATAAGTATTGTTTTACTATTCATTACTCTAGTTCTATATTTACAATTATATCACTCATTACTGTATCTATTATTAATTACTTTTCTATTCTTCAGTATTTATATACAGAATATAAAAACTTAATGTTTATATATAGATGAAGAGAAAAGATTTTTTTTTTTATATAAGTTTTTACACTCTTTCTATTTCTATGTTATCATATTTTACAATATTTGTTTAAATGTTCTCATTTAGCACTGTAACATGAGGTAAAATGTTAGTTACCTATAAATAGATTTTTTACTATTTTGTAGCTTTATTGACCACCACCCAGACTATCTTCCTTCAATCTAAGATTGTGACCTAGCAGAGCTCACCTTTATTGACATGTTGATTGATCTGTGACTTTTTTTTTGCTTGAAATTTGTTTTGAGCAATAGTTGCAATAAACAATTTTTTCATCAATTGTGAAAACCGTTTTATCTTTGGTTTCGGATGGGTCAATCCAAGATTATAACTTTGAAATAAATGACGCACTTACTTTTGATATCTTAAACATAATTAATATTACTACTTTCAAGGATGGTAAGCAACAAACTAAACTTGAAGTTGAGTGTTATGTTTTTAACAGATTAAATTTTTGGGAAAAAAAAATTTAGGAAATTAAAAAATCCATACTTATTGTTAGATGCGAATTCTTAAAGGTAGTATATATTATGTTGTTTGTTATATTACTAGTTAAATAAATATCAACTTTCGATTGTAATCTGGCCTTTTGTATTCATTGTTGCATTTTAATTTATTATTTCTTTTTTATTAAAACTGAAATAGTCCAAATATAGAAATATATGCATTTATCATCAAACATGTACAAATATGCAAAATAAAACTTAACTAATAGCATCTGGGTGCACTGATTTGTAAATATTTTTGATCAGAGGCTTAAAAAAAAAGACACAACAGAATATGCAATTGCATTAAAATCTGGGTCTTGGTTATAATATACTAATAAGCTACTCGATATAATTTTTTAAAACTCAATATTTCGTTGTTTGATAATAGTTCAATATTCAATTAGTGAATTAAAAAAAAAAAAAATTAATCTCCAAAATTACAAAAATAACAAACTGTCAATTGAAGCATTCTTTACACAAGCAACCCAATAGATTCAAATAAACTGAAAATATTTAAAACCAACTAAATTATGATATTGGAGAATGAATCATATTAGGAAAAGAGCAGAAAAGATAAGGCATTATATTATCAGTTAAAAGTCCGCAGGTATGAACGTTTAATTACTACACACCACCTAGCTAGTTAAATGTTAAATATATATTATTAATTTCTACAAATCGATGGATCCCAATAGGTGATCCACGGACCATAGATGGGCTGCAAAGGGCTTGGGGAGTGAGCCTTGGGAGGGTCCAGTTACATATGTTTTGTGATGACATATTGCTAGAAGTACTTCATTGTTTGAGTGTTAGTTGAAAAGTATTAAAGGTTCATGCTCTATAAAAGTGTTTCAAAATACTTTTTTAAGCAACCTAATTTTAAAATATTTTCCTATGGGAGATCATTTTGCTTTAAGCCAGAAGTGGGGGTAGGACGCTCTTGGTTCAGTTTCTTGACTTAGCGGCCTGTAAACTTCTATGGGTTGGGAACTATTGCTATAAACGAATGAAGTTAGATAGGACAGATGTTTTCAATTATTCATTTCCTTCTTAATTTGTTTAGTGGATATAATTTCTGATTAGTATGATGGTACACTACTTTTAATTTATTTTAATTAAAGACAGTTATTTTCTTGACCATCTAACCTTTAAGAACTATGGTTTATTTTAAGTATGTTGAATAAAGATTATTCTTTTGATAGAAAATCACATTTCCAAGAATAATAATAAAATGAGTACAAATCCCTTTAATTTTCAATCAAATTACTAAAATCAGTTTAGATCAAATCTAAGTTGATTAATGAATCATAAGTATGCTTATTCATAAAGGGTTTGATATATTGATTTTTCGATAGCAATGATTGAAAATTAAGGATATATATCTGTAGTAACCCATGAAATAATTTATTAATTGCAGCACAGTATTTATAGGGAAAGCACAAAATTTATGATTTCTAATACCTATTTTTTTTCAAAGGGATGTGATCTACTTTATGAATTTGTCATCAAGAATCCTGACTTTGGTGAAGAGATCGTCAGTCAAGGAGCAGTGGAGAATGTTCTCGACAGTCCAAATTACATTTACCCTTACTACAATGGGGCAAGGTTCCGTTTCTTGAGCAAGCTTTTTGAGATGTACCCCCAAGTCAGGCCAAAGTTAACCAACAGGCTCGACTTTTTGAGGCTAGCTATGAAAAATGCTGCAGAGGTAAATTAAAAATGAATACATGGCCTGAGCTAATGGATGTAATAGTAGACTTATAACAATCAGTAATGTGATCATTTTCAGACAGATGATGTGCCATTAACGGCCTACTCGCTGTTATATTGCGCAACAGTAACTGAAAATTTTCCTGCCATGCTTGATGAATTTGTGGAGCTTTATGGAGTTGAATTATTTTTTGGTGTCTTTCTACCTCAGCCTGATATTGATGTAAAATACCATGCACTAGGGGTAAGTTGCTTATAGTTTTAAGATGATATTTGAAGATATTTAATAATTTATTAGAATATAACGTCCTTTTATACATTTATGGCGTGCGTAAAATCTATAAATTTATAACTTTTCTTTTACTGTTTAACATTCTTATTCAACATTTTGAGAATTTTTATTCTATCTTCAGATCTTTAATAATTAAAAGATGCTACAAATTATCGCAATTTGTTACTTAATATTCTATTATAGATATTTGTTCAATTTAATTATATTTTTTGTATATATTATTTTTACTCATGTCAATGGATTATCATTTTTTAAAAATATTGTAATATGCTCTTTTTGAGTAAATAATATATTT
This sequence comes from Halyomorpha halys, assembly GCF_000696795.3. Lineage (NCBI taxonomy): Eukaryota > Metazoa > Arthropoda > Insecta > Hemiptera > Pentatomidae > Halyomorpha > Halyomorpha halys. The sequence continues at coordinate 147,676 of NW_027107780.1, read as the reverse complement.
TGAAGTATAAAGGGTTTATAAGATGTTTTATTTTATGTATCATTTTAAGATTGTTAATTTGTTTTGTTTATCCAAAAAGCAAGCTAACCAAGTTTCATTGTTTATAATAACTTCGTGAGTCAAAAACAGAACCAAGATGGCGGTACGTTGAATCAAGGCCACGTTGAGCAGATTCAAATATCATAAAAACTATTTTAACTCTTCCCATCATAATTGAAAATACAGTAAATTAAAGGAAAAATAGAAATCAAGAAATAGTGCAAATGAATAATATTCAGAAAATAAATCATTTGCAAAAATCCCTAACTGTTGTGCAAAAATCAATGTTTACATGTAACCTCAAGGCAGGTTTTGTTTTTGGAGGGAACGAGCAGTCGTTGGGTGGAGAGAGAAGAGAAAGGAGGTATTGATGATGAGGTCCTCATCAATTTCTGTCCAGAAAGAAGAGGAAGCCATTTTGGACGCCAGAACAAAAGAAAAAAGAAGACACCAGGAATCAACGAAAAGAAGATCGTAGAGCTTGGTTAGTTTGGTTATAACTAAATTTAAATCAAATTGTAACAGAGATATTAATTTAATTAAGTTAATAATAAAAGTGTTAGTATTCTGATTGCCTAGCAACAATACGCCCTGAGATTAAGAGTCTTTTTGTATAATAAAATTATATTATCTATTTGATTTTAAAGTTCTTAACTTGAACCCAAGTTATCTTTGATATTTGAAAAAAGGTATAAAACGATCCAAATTATTTTTATTTTTATTTTTTAATATTTTTAAAATTATTACAATATATATATACTTTGCCACTTTGCCATATAATTGCTTGTCTAATATTAAATTTTTCTAAGGAGAACAACTGGATTTATTTATTTATAAAGGATTACAGTTGCATATATTCAAAATGTACAAATTATTTACATTAATACAAATATAAGTACATACAAATTATTTATATTAATATCAATACAAATACTTACATAAATATGGAATCAATCAGAAATAAATGATAAAAAATAACAAACTTAAATTGAAATTTTAAAGCATATAAATGAAATATAATACATAGCATCATATTGTAAAATATATATTTAGAAATAATGAATACAATAATATAAATACAAAAATGATATATAGATAAAAAAAAATAACAAAAATAAAAGTTTTAGTTCCTTATAATTAAATATTTAGAACAGTTCATAGGAACAAGAGTAATCGATAGTTGTTTGATTTATATTGAAATTTTAATTTACTTAATTTTTATTATGAAGTTTATTTTTTAGTTGAGATAAACCCAAGTGAGACGAATCAATATCATTTAGTAATGAGTTGACATTCTATATCATTCTTCGTAAACTGAATCGTCCAATAGTGCTTTCTACTGTATTGATTTTGTACACTCTCCTGGTTTGTTAGTTAATTTTAAACTTTTCATATTACCATTAATATTTTTTTTTTCTGACCTCCTAGAAAAGGTAAATGAATATACACAAAATGAAGAAAGGAATGTATATAAGTTGGTAAACTAATACATCTTGTTTTGCCAGTGTGGCATTATAAGATAGGCTGCCGGGTCCGCTGAAGGCGGTGTCATCGATGATGGCATGTGTTTCATTTGAAGAACTGTACTGTCACATTTTTCATTTTTCATTTTTCATTTCATTTGTCATTTTTTTTTTAAGAACAATTCTTCAACCTTGGAATAATCTATTAAAACTTTTAATTAGGAAAAAAAAAATGAAAAAGAACATTTGGATTAGTTTGGGAATGCTATCTAGTACATATATGGCAGAGATTTCCAAAACCAGTCAAGTTCATCAAATATTACTGTTTTGAAAGAAAAATTATTTCACCTTGGAATAATCAATTATGTACTATAAGTGTTTATTTAAAAAATAATAATAAATAAACATTTGAAGAGGGAGATTAATAGTTTTTAAATCATTGATTGTTAGCCAACACCCTGTGACAGTACATACTATGTACTGTCTCAGGATTTAGTCGGGATGCCAGGATAATCGCTGAAGTCAATTATCCAAAAATAAGTTAATTAATTTATATTGAGTACTGCAAAATATTATTATAATTGGATTTTTTTCCAAAGGCTTTTTGTGTGCTTACCAGTTACCAATTAAATATCTTCAGATTTATAAAATGTATGTGTTCCGTATTATTGATTTTTAATAGATATTTAATTTGTGGGAAGATAGATCAAGTGTCAGTCAATAAAGGTATAAAATAGTAAAAAAAACTCTTTATTGGTAACCAACGTTTCACCCAACATTGTAGGGTTTTGTCATGGCTAAATAAGAACAAGATAGAAAATTTGTAAGATATGACCCAACAATTAGAATATAATTAGAAAGAGGATAAAAAGTTATATATAAAAAGAAAGAAAGAAACTAAGTTAAAGAGAAGAGAAAGAAATTTATTCAATCATGCTGCCCAAATACATCGGGTTGCTACATTACACAGCAATATATATATTGTTATATATATATATAGCAATATATATATATATATATATA
>NW_027107780.1:136767-145025 GCF_000696795.3 Halyomorpha halys | reverse complement strand
ATAAATAGAAAAGTAATTAATAATAGATACAGTAATGAGTGATATAATTGTAAATATAGAACTAGAGTAATGGATAGTAAAACAATACTTAATAGAAGTAGTAACAAATGTGATAAACATTAAAAGAAAGATTTGTGAAGTAAATGAAATAAGGTGCAATCTCAGTCAAGAGGGATAGGTGAACGTATAAGTAAAGGAATAAAAAGATGTAGTAGAGAAAATAATAATGATGTATAACTGAGGCCTGGAGATTTAAAAGTGAGGAGGGCGGAGAAGGAAAGAGTGGTATCTAAAGATTCCCACCTCAAACAACTCCCCAACAAACTTCAACAGTTTTTTAAAAACTGAAAAAAACTCAAATGTCGTAAGTCATAATGTTATAACAAGGTAAATGTATAAGATATTATTTGATACGTTTTTATTCTTTTTTTGTTTTCTTTCCCCTTTCTTTATTTTACTCTTACCCCTTATTTTCTCCACTTTCCTTACGCGCTTTATGAGTTTTGTTCTCTATATTATTATTGGTGTTTTCAGAATTTTTATTTTTTATTTTTTTTTTTTTTCTATTCATTTCTTGGTGTACTTTACTTATATTTTGCCTCTTTATCATCTATTATTGTTACATATATTTTCTTCCTCTCAATTTTCATTTTCTTTTCATATTTCAATTTTTAAATTAATAATAACTAATATTTTCTTTAAAACAATTTTGATCCTTTTTCTCTCAACTTTATTCTTTTTAAACTTCCGACGTTTCGACCACTTAGGTCATTTTCAAGGATTCCTACAAACAGCTCCTTTTAATTACTTTTATAGTTTTAGGTTTTTATTTTAGGAATCCTTGAAAATGACCTAAGTGGTCGAAACGTCAGAAGTTTAAAAAGAATAAAGTTGAGAGAAAAAGGATCAAAATTGTTTTAAAGAAAATAAACCACTCTCAAACAAGTATATTAATAAAAAATAAATCTAATAACTAATATGTTCATACTTCTTTGCATTATATAACTTCATTTTTATTTCATTTACTTAATTGTGTTATTTTACCCATTTTTTAATTACCTATGTATACATTTTATTTCCCGCTTCTCTCATCACTTCATTTTATTAATTCTATTTTGTAAAATTATTCATTTTATGTGTAAAATTATTCTGTTTATACTTTCTTTTTTATTTTTCTATACTTACTGTGGTTGTTACCTTGTTCTGTTTTTAGCCCTGAAGAAGGCTAGAAACTCTAGCCAAAACGTTGGCACATTAAAAATAGGTTAATCCAACTTATTTGTGTTTATCATTGACCGCACCCCCAACCATCTTCTCCTCGTTCATCATCCATGGTCAACTACCTCTCATAATTATAAGATATTATATACAGATTATATACTGTATGGAGATAAAAATAATTGAGTAAGATTAAAAATCATAAAATATGGCGATACGTTGATTACTAATAAATAGTTTTTTTTACTATTTTGTACCGTTTTTGACCGCAGCCAGGACTATCTTTCTACAATCAATTACGTAAGTTCAACTATTAATCTTTCAGTATATTTAATTTGTTTATTGCTCTATAATGGTTATTTATATTCTTTTTTTACCAAGAATTTCTTCAGAAGAATAGTTCTATATTAACTCCAAAAACATAGAAGATACCATCACTGAAATAACTAGTTGAAGAATTCTCTTTTGCAGCTGCTGAACAATCTGTTAGACTTTGAAAAAACAACACTTGCCGTAATCAACGCAAAGTCCTTTAACTTGAGGGAATTGGTGGACCAGTGTGGCTGTCCATACCCAGCAATTCAAAACAGAGCTCTAGATGTCATCATTAAATTGATGAACTTTAAAGAGAAGGCAGATTATGTCCACAAGATGTTTATACGTGCTAGAGGACTAGAAATTCTTTTTCAATTACTAAATGTGAGTACCCTAGAACAGAATTAGTTGAAATATGGCTTGTAATTAAGTCTATGTCCATATGACCATAAGTCTATGAAAGTCACTTACTATATCATTAGTATAAAGCTTAAAACCTAAATTTATCATAAACATATTGTCTTTTAAGTAAGAAGTGTTTTACTATTATGCAATTTAAGTTTTTTTCTAGATAAACTTGAAACCTTTATAACATATGTATACTTTGAAAAAATCGAAATTTTTTGGTAATATTGGAATGATGGTTTTTCTGTTATTCTAATGATACCGATAATGCATAAATTTGCTATACTTAAGTATTTTATACAAAATTCAAATTTATTTAGAATATGACATCTCCATGGAGTAAGACTGAGATGATAAAAAACTAAAAAGAAAAAACATGTAGTATAGCATACAAATAAGTAAATAGAAAGAAAAGAGTATAAAGTAGAGAGGGGAGTAGGCAGAAATAATCATAATGTCTGAGTTAATAAAGTCTGATAAGGTTTAGGGTATATCTGTAAGGAAGGGGGACAAAGCTAGTTAATTGTGCCATTTGGTAAATTTTAACATGTTCTTTTGAAACTATAAAAATTTTTGAAGTTGATAGTTGATTGAGTACTCATGGTGCTATGAGTTGTTTAAAGGTGCTTTAACAAAATTTTTTTCTCAGTTTCTTGAGCCTACTTGGTGAAATGGTTGCATATGTGTGTCGATTTTTCTTCTTAGATTCTCTTCCAAAATTTTGATTAAAATAAGTGAAAGGACATTGTGCACTCTCATTTCAGCCAAACTATTTCTGTTCAGGATTTGATTCAAAATAGATAAAGCTTTTCTATTTTACAATCTACTAGAGATTGGATTTTTGTGCAGTAAAAAAACAAAAAATGTGCAGTAGTTAACAAAAATGTGCAGAATCATGCATTTAAAACCCAAAATGTGCATAAAATATCTAACTCTTGGAATAATCATCTTTATTGTTTAATTTATAATATTAATACATGTAAAGCTTATCTATCTGTGCTTAAATCAAATTAAATTCACTAAATGCTTTTTAAATCTATGGAATTATACATAGGAAACTAAACTATTCTGATTAAAAACCTAAACTTTTGTCTATAATTGAGAGCTATTAGGAAGCTAATTGTATAAAGTGATTTTATATTCATATTTCGAAGGCTGTAATTAAATTTTTTATCTTCTTAAAACTACCTCAATGCTAAGTTCTAGAAAAAATATACATGGCTACTGTGTAGAAAGGTGTATTTAAAAATATTTTTCCAAGCAAAATTGTCTTTTAAATTTCCTCCAAAATTACATATAGCATGTTCTACCGCTTAGCTTTTCAGTTATGTATTTACATAAAATATACCATTATCCAAAAAACTAACAAGTAATATGCCAATATAGAAAAACTTTTGATTAAAAATGTATAGTTATATTCGTATTGATCATACCAATTGATTTTCATTTAATATGTATTTAAAATAATCAACATATGTGATATAACATAATAATCCATATAAAAAATAATTTTAAATTCCCTCTGGTTACAACTAACTCTGATGGAAGAATGAAGAGTTAGGCTATATAGTCATACTGGAATCCAATTTAAAAACAACACTGAAGGTTCTCTGTACCAAGATTATTCTAGACTTTTTCAGAGTTATGGAAGCAACTGGTGAATACCATTCCAAGAATATTGGTCTCTTCTGTTTACTTATTATGTTTTTAAACTTTATTTCAACACTTCATATGTTAATTAATCCACGGCTTAGTTGAAATTTGTCAGACTAATGTAGATAATCCTAGTGTGCACTGTTTGTTATTAGCTTATATGATAATTTATAGATTATTATTATTTAATTTATAAATTATTAGGTTATATAAATATTTTTTAATTTACCATTTGGGTATTCTGTTTTGTTATTAGCTTGTACAATACTGTATAGTTTGTAGATTGTTATTATTATTATTTCAATGATTGTTAAATTATGTACTTTAGGCTAACTCTATTAGTATGGGATTGTCCCACAAACAAATAAATAAATTATTATAATCATTATTATTTGAAATTTATTAATTCTAAACTACAAATTAAATAAAGAAAAAGTAATAAAATAAATAAATTTTGGCTTACCTGTTCCAATTTGTGTGTAATATGAGAAATTTAGTTAAAGCATTAAATATTGTGCAACAAAAATAAAAATTTACTTCTAAGAGATTAAACCATGCAATTTCATACAATATAAAATTAGTGTTATTTGAATGTTGATTCCCTGATCTGAATTTCTGTTAAGGTTTGGTGAAATTTGAAGGCAGGGAACAAAAGAGCAACATTCATAACGTTTACAAGAAGCATAACAGTATTCATAGTTATGGTATGAATGACAGAATACGTATATTTTTCAACAATTTTTAATTTCATTTTTTTTTCTCAAAATTACCTCACTCAATTTGATGGAACTCTTGTAGTTATTTTTTTATAAAATATGAATATACACACATAGAAAGTTTATAAGAAAAATAATTCATGATAACAACTATTGCATTTAATTTTTATTAAAAACTGGAATGATCTGAACAAAAGTACTTGAATGTTCTTGAAATTGGGATACGTTTGTTTATTTAAAAAATCATATTGAAATTAACAGCCGCCAAAGTTTACAGAAGTAATTGAAGAAGCATATGGAGCGTCAAGACTATTTTTTTTAAACATTATTTTATTACTTTTTAACCAAATTTTATTTTACTTATTAATCATTTTTTTCTATAAATAGTTTGTAGATACTATGTGCAAATAAAGCTATCTTATGTGATAGATTATACAGATATAAATAGTACTTTATAGTATGCAATGTGAGATTTATTATTTTTTATATCTAGAAAAATTATTAGAGTAAGTATACAATTAAAACAATTGCTCGATAGGTGTTTCAATGGAGGGACCTCCATGCCAAAGTGCAGGTGGCTTTAAGAATTATACTTCAAAATCCTGACCACTACCAAATATTTGAAGATTTAAATGGGATTGAGAGGTTGTCTCATTATGTCAATTTTATAATAGATGATGACTTGATAGCAGAAGATTTAAGAACTCTCTTGGTTACTGTAAATAATTGTGAAGGAAGAATGGTAGGTTAAAACATTAATAAATTTAATTTACATATGGCATGTTAAAACATTAATAAATTTAATTTACATATAAAAACAAACACTGTTTGGGAAATTGGTATAAATTGAACTTGGAGGTTCCTTGAAAAAAAAAATTCAATTTCTCATATTGGCAATGGCAACAATAAAAAAATTGGTACTCATATTTAAAGTTTAATATTAAATGTAGATACGTATTTAATTAGATTCTTTTTTATTTTACTTTCCACACAGATCGATTTTAATATCAGCATCAATTTTTAAGTTATTTTTACAGTAAACCATAAGTTTGGTGCAAAGGTTCCCTTTTCTTTTATGAATGTTTATTACACAATAGTTATAGAATTAATGGGAATAATACAACTGTAGCGAGAGAAGAAAGAAGTTCAGCTCCAATCCACCAGAGCGCAGCACCTCGATCCTCACCGAAGCTCTCAAATTTATATATTATTTGTACATATTATTAATTTTTGTATATAATACTGAGCAATGTCGATAAAATAATAAATAAACGATATAAAAATAACGCACGAAACTACCTCAAGCAGATAAGATAAGACCGCTTCTCGGTCATAGCCGTATGCACTAAACCTATAAATAAAGGTCTTAAAGCATTTTAATAGAACATACTCTGTAAGTCCCCCGGTAATTATGCTCTTGAGAAGGCCCCTCACCTTCAGATAATTTCCAGTAGGACCATCTAGAACGGACACATTCACAATAACGAGATAAATATTCCATCATAACCTTAAAGTAGGTTATGATGGAAAAAGGTCACAGGTAGAAAATGGTAATATTCAACTTGATTTATGTAAAGCAACCACTAATTTATTGGTTTATTCTGTTTTAGAGGGATCAGAAAAAAACAAAAACAATTATGCTACCATGGTAAAACCGCTTTCAGCGGACCACATATTCTTATCTTGAAATGCCATGCGGCTATACAAGATTCGATGTATATGTGTATATTTAATTAGGTTTAAGTCAATTGTATATACTTGTATTTGTTGTTTATAAATAAAGACATCAGGAGGTAGGGAAAAAAAACTAATAGAACACAGATCCGCAGCCTCTTCTTGAGATAGTTTTGGATCGTAGCTGATTCTGATTTCTAATTGATTGTTATTTTTTGTTCAACTTTGACATGATACCTCTTCTCAACCTGTTATCCCTTCGCAAGCTCCGGCGGCTAACTACCCTCTGGGCTTATATATCTCTTTCGCCTCTGTCGGAATAGTACCCGGGAGGACGAAGGCACCTTCCTGCATGACTCTGGCGGCTAGCTACACTCCAGGTCTACATACTTTCCTCGTGTTTATCGGACTCATACTCGGAAGGGCGAGGTTACCATTCTCTGAGATATAGCGGTTGCTACCCGTTAGTCTCATCCTATCTGGTCAACTACCTTACCTTTATAAATTGAACTCGCATTGTCGAGGCCACCTGGACAATCAGAATAATCAAGAAATTAACCCACCCCAACACAACTAACTCCAAGGACCCAGGTTCAAAAGTGGCTGTGACAGATTTATTTTGTTACTGTAGTCGTAAGTCAATCCTATGGGTTCTGTAGCACGTCGGGGTCCACCCAGCCTCTATTAAGTAGGTAACCTTAATGCGAGAAAAATCTGGTGTTTGGGCGTGATCACAACCAAATCACCTTCTTGTATGACTGTTCTAGAAACAGTACTCACGTTACAAAGCACCTCTGACCCTTCATAGGTACAGATTTTCATTGTTATTATAATATTTACATTACAGAATAATTTTTGTTATATACTTTAATTGCCACTTTATTTTTAATTCTAATTTAAAATATGATCAGATTCTTTTAAGGAACAACACAATGAACGTGTTTATAGACGTCCTTAATGATGGTTCTGAAGAGTCAAAAATTCTAGCATGTGAAGGAGTTCGCTATTTGGCAAATGAGGCAATAGGTGTTTTTCAGTTGTCCGAAAGGGATCCTTCAAAAATATTAACTGTGAGTAAGAAAATCAATTAATAAAAAATGTGCTGTAATATCCTCTTTTTTAATAAATAGTTGTTTTTTATGTATAGATGATTTCAGTTATGTTTTTATTTTTATGTATCAACGATAAACATTGTTCATTTGTTTTGTTGAACAAAAAAGCAAGCTAACCAATTTTCATCAGTAAAATATGGAGTCACAAGAGATATTGTTCAGAGATTCAATATGGTAGCTATTCTGAAATTGGTAGAATCGCTACCATGTTGAGCAGATTCAAATATTTTCAACTTTATTTGTCTTCCTATCATGACTATAATTACAGTAGATTTAAGAAAAAATAGAAGTCGATAATAAGTGTTAAAGAATAATATTCATAAAGAAAATCATAAGCAAAAGCTCAAAACTGTTGTTCTGCAATCGATGTTGGCACTGGATATCTAGACAGGACTCTGTTTAAAGATCACTGGTTTTTTGGATGGTGGGTGCATTGGACGTGTCCGGGAAACGAGGACATCCCCTGAAAGAGGTGGTACAGACTACTCTTTGTCTACGATCAGTGGTAGACTTCTCGAGAAAAATAAGACATCAAGAATCATCCAAGAAGAATAAACAACTCTTTGTTTTGACAAAGAGTCTAAATGATTCTCATTTAGTTTTGACTGCCGTCAAAATAGCCCTGAAGAAGCCCTGCAACGTGGGGCGAAACGTTGGCTCATTAAATTAGTATATTTCTACTATTTGAGTTTTTCTTGACCGCACCCGGACCATATTCCTTTCATCACAAACAACTCTTTGTTTGGATCGCCGGTGGATGAGATGTGTGAGAAGACCAACCATTTGTTTACTGTCAGAGTTAGCATCATAAGAACGAAGACATCGAGAATAATCATTCATCAAAGAAGATTATATAATTGGTTAGTGTTGCTCAACATAGAATTTAAAGATATTTGTAAAAGTAGCCATAAATTTTGTTTAATGGCATTGTGTTCTGATTGTCTATTTTAAAACCCGCCCAGAGATTAAGAGTCCATAATATTATATATAATTTTAAAATAAAATTCTCATATCTAGTTAATATTTAATCTTTTCATTTAACGTTGTCATCTTCAAAGCTATATTTTAGATCTGAATATATATAAAACTATTGAATTCCTTTATATTTATTTCTAATAAATCTTCAATATTCATATCTGCTTATCAAATGCCAGATCAGCAATAG
>NW_027107780.1:126361-136622 GCF_000696795.3 Halyomorpha halys | reverse complement strand
AACTATTATTATTTTTATTTATTTTGTAATAATTGATCTTTATTATTATTATAATTTTTCATTGGTTAAAGCATTATATATAGTTAGGCGTGTTTTTTACACGAGACTATGTCTGCATTATTAACTGCTAAAAAATACAAATAAAATGTTAAAGTAACCATGTAAGGCCCACCAGGCCCTATAAAATAAAAACAATAAAGCAATTTAGTTTTTTATTAGTATATTTTTAATATAGTCATAAAAAGTAATGCTAATTGATTATTTGAAATTTTGGTTAATATATTTTTTAGTTGAGATAAATTCAAATGAAAAAAATTCATACCATTTAGTAATTAGTTGACACTATCATTTTCTAATTGTGTATGTTTTAAACTGTACTTATGTTATTAATCCGAAAATTATAATTAAAAAATAATGTTACCATTTTTAACAGACGTTGATGCTAGATGATGACAATTCAGCAGAATTAAGATGCAGTAGTGCTTGTACTTTAAGTGTTGTTGTTAAGTCTTCTCCAGTAGCTAAGTTGCAGCTCAGCAGAAGGGCTAATTTCGTAAGTAACAAATATATTTACAAATTATAGTTTAATATATCTACAAATATTTATAATTTACAACGATCTCAATAGAATGCCCGTCTCATTTTAGTAAACATTGTGTAAAGTAATTATAATAGTAATTATGGGACACAGTGATGGCCTTAAGGCCAGGAAACCTTATCAAGGGCTCTTGTTGAAATAAATAAAACTAAAAAAAAATAGATAAATTAAGTTTAGCCTATTTATAAAGCATAATAGAATAAATTACAATTTAAAAATAAAGTAATAAACAACAACTTAATTTATTAATTTAAAGTTAGAGTCATGACATAATTTCCAGGGGGCCTAAGGCCGATACTGACGTGACAGTATATTCAGCTAACTGTACCTTACAGTTCGATTATTATTAAATTTAAAATGGTAGATGATTGTGGAGCCAAACCTTTGAGAAGTTTTGTATCAAAAGTTAATAAATTCATTTTTGAAAAGTTTAGGTTGTTTTGGACAAATTTAAATTCTAAACCAAATAACTTATTTGGTTATTTATTTCAAAATAAAATTTTTCCCTTTTCAAATATGTTTAATAAATCATTATTTTCTATAAGAATTTAACTTATTTATATGAGGTGTTCCTATAATGATTTTTAATAGAAAACTCCTGATTTATAGATTAAATAATTGATTCCATGGAAAAAAAAGTGATTTATTATCATTTACAGAGGAATTCATGTTAGGAATTGAATGGCTTTAAAATTGTTTTAATCATAAATTAATCAAAACGATTTTTAATCTTAAAAAACATCTTTCTGATATAATCTGAGTGATACTAGCCAAGAGGAATAGCAATGAATGAACCTTAACCCATAAAGAAGGCTTTTATATGAGCCAAAATTGAAAATAAACCAATAGATTGGAAGCTAAGGTTGTCTTATAAGTGAAGCAATGCAATATTCCTTTTGGGAGATTGATCTCCAATTTCTAAACTGTAATTATTTTTCGAATATGTCCTAAAAATATACAGTTAATTTATTATGATTGATGGAATTCCTATATTAAAAAGTTAAAAGATAAAAGAGAATTTCTTGTGGCAATGTAGTAACTTCATTTCCCATTACTTTGGCTATATACTAGTATGATTTTTCTAAGTTGGCAAGCTCGAGTGTTTTTAAAGATACATGATTTTCAAATGAATGTATCAACATATTTTATTATGTTATATAAAAATTATATGCAAAAGAAAAACACAATTTGATGATCTAAATACAAATGAAAAACAGTAAGAAGAACTATTAATTCTTTGTATTCTATAGTTACTTTTTTTCTATTAGTATAATATTTATTGAAATGAATTAATACAATCTGCCACAAATTAAGGGAATCAAGTATTTTTGTTCAAATATCTATTAACACAATATATACAGAAATAAAAGAACGAAAGGAAAAAAAAAACAGAGACAAAAGAAAAAAAATGTAAATGAGAACATTTAAAAACAAAAACCATTACACTAATTTAAAAATAAAAAAAAAATAAATAATAAAAATAAAGAAATATATAAAGAAAAGAAAATACCATTATAATTGGCATAAATAAAAATATGAACATCAAAAATATCATATAATTAATCTGAGCAGATTATAAAAATAAAATAAATTATCTACAAGACATATAAGATTAAATATACAGTTAATAAAAATCCGGAATGTTTTCATAGTGATATTATAATTTAGGTAGCTTAATATTTTATTATTATTTTTATCAATCACATCTCTATTTATAAAAATGTAAATAATTGATTTAAATATAAATAATAAGGGAAAATGGAAAATAGCAATCTGAAAAGGCGAAATGTGATACCACGTTTGTCGAAAAGGTATAAGGAATGAAAATATTCATTTCCATGTGACAGATATCTATCGTGCAAGTCATATCATAAAAGTGAGAAAGTATGACTGTACTTGCAACCTAACTTCATTGACAGTTCAACTTGATGAATGAATGATGATTAAATTCAAAAACAACAATGAGGAAATACGCTGGTTTTCACAACAATTATTCCGAGAACTCATTGGTCTTTATTTGTCAGCAACATGACGCACATGCGCAGGTAGTTAATTGTACCACCAAATGTCTAGAAAATTATGATAGTGCGACAGTATTACCACGACGGCAAAATGTTAGAGTTTTCACGATCGTAGTAGCTGCGACAGCTGTCTCTATCATCTATCACTATCACTGCCACTGTTGAACATGGGCTTAGAAAAAAACATTGTCTTGAAAAAAATATTGTTTCTATCAGTTAGATAAAGCTCGTACTACTATTAAACAACATAGAACACTTTTCGCCTTTGAGTTTGCATTATTATATTTCGTGAGGTCCTGAGATAATCTATGTATCTATGTATACTTTACATTTAATTTTAAAAATTACTCAAACGAAAATTAAAATAATTTAAATGTGAATGTTTCAGTTTGAATTGGTGAAGGCGCTTCAAAAACCATTAAAGATGACAGTAGATTGTGCATGCCTGGTTATGGAAACTATGTCGACAATACTTTCTGTTCCAGCACGCCTCAAAAAGATCTTGACATTGGAACTTACACAAAATTTACTAGCGCTTATCGATGTGAGTTGATTATTTTTACGTCACAATAAATATAATTTATAATTCGTTTACTGAAATATAAAACTGGGCCGATGAAAATGGTACGAGTAATTCTCGTCAGTTCTTTTCCCTATTAATTTAGTTCTAAATCCATTTAATGATAATTTATTTACTTTGACAACGTCTTATTGTTGTATCCAAACATATAGTATACGAGGGTGGTCTGAAAAGTATCCAACCTAACAAAAATATAAGACATTTTTTCTGATTATTTTTCAACATAATCTCCTTGTAACTCTACACACTTCTCAGCGATGCTCCTATCTCTGTAACACGCCCAAAAAGTACTCGGCGTTTTTCTCTGCAAAATGATTGTTCACGAAGGTGATTGCTTCTTTTCATTTAACGAAATTCTCGGTCCCACGAGCGCAATTTTTAGATGAGGGTACAAAAAGAAGTCGCTTAGGGCTAGATCTGATGAGTAAAAGACTACGTTGGGTACCAAATACCCGTTTTCGGTAGACACCTTTATATGTTTTTTTTAATGTTCAAATGTCACGTAGACATTTAACTGGCATTGGTAACGATTTTTTCCACTTTTTTTTTTCCCAATTTATTTTTATAACCCCTTCCCAACCATTTTTCACCTGGGGCAGGAGAAAGGGGTTATCTACAGGTAACCAACCTATTCTAACCAGAATGGGAGATTAATTTTTCATTTCGTGGTGTCACCACAAAACAGTCAACAACCCGTCCAGGCTGTTAGGGATTCGAATCAGCGCCTCTGCAGTTACGAAATTGTTAAGGTGTCGTTTTAGATCCCTGGGCCACAAACGACTCGGTTTTTTCCTACCCTGTTCCTTATTCCTTCTCAGTTATTTCCCTGATGTATACACTACAGATTAGCATTACGCTATGTTATTTTTTCTTTTTTATTTCCACGATTCATTTGTCAACCCAACATTCTTAGACAGTATTTTCTTTCTCATTACTTCTTTTGGTTCCATCCCTTTTGTTCTTATTTTCATTAATTATAATCTTTGTTGTTTTACTGCATTAATATTTTTACAATTACTCATTACTTTACTTTATTTTGTATTAAGAATTTATTCTATGCATTTTAACTTATTTTAATTTGCTCTTAATTTTCATTTTACATATATATTTTTCTTTCTGTAATCTTATAATCTTGCTATCGTGAACAAGATTTTGTAACTCGTTTATTTAGCTATGATAAATTTTTTAAATAATTTTTAATAGTTTTTTGACAACCGCCCCGAAGGATCATCTCATCCTTCATAACCTTAATATCTTTAAATTCTATAAATAACGTAAAAAAAATCCTCAGCTGAAGTTAGTTTATATAATTTAATGTGTATTAATATTATTTCCAAACGTTCAAGGATGATGGATGTCCAAATACTAAGAAATTGCCGCTGCTAGCTCTAGAAGTGCTGAGCTGGACACTAGCACGACAGGTCGGGAGGGATTGGTTCATCGGGCTCGGTGGAGTGCCCAGGGTGATGAAGAAGCTCTACAGAACCACAGACCCGGAGGTCCTTAACAGCGCCGGTTTATTGCTTAGGATGGCCGTGGAAAGAGATGCCACGCTGGCTGACATATTCTTCAAAAATGGCTTGGTCAAATGGTAAAGTACTCTATCTTTAAATCGATGACATCTGGATTGAAATAATAATCCTTGTTTTTCAAAGAAATGTGTTTACATAGAACATACGTACATGAGCAGAATAAGCAGTGAATAAAATAATCATGAACATAAAAATTAGAGAGCTGGAACATAGGTCCTTCTGTTCCTTACTATTTTGCATATCTTGATGAGAACCCACACTAAACTGTATAAATAATCATAAGAAAAAAAATGCTAATCTTTCTAGGCCTTAGTGTTTTTAGTTTTTTTTACATCTAGACAAACGACAAAAAAATGTTACTCACACAAGACATGAAACCGTTTGTTGATTCCTACTATTACAACATAAGTGTTGTAAGATATGCAAACGGTTTTAACTTCCTATTGAGTACAAAAGACGCATTTTCATGACCATAATAAGGCGTATGTGGACTTATGGAGTTGAGTTCTTGAACTTCTCTAAAACCATCGTGTTCCTCTCGTATCCAATCCTTATAATCCAAAATCCTCAATACTTCTTACTTTTTCACTAATAAAACTATCAATAAGGACAATGATTAGGTCAGAACCAGGTATTAATCATTCCATGATAAACTCTCTGACCATCCACTTGTTTTCAATCTTGCTTCATCTTCATACCTGGTAATCCTCCTAGGGGTCTGAACTCGAGACCTCCTTCTCTCAAATGTTATTGAAGTTCTACCAATGGGTAGATTCTCCACAAGTCTGTATTTCGCCATCGCAACATAATAAACACTAAATTTACTTTTTGAACATTTATGTAATAAGGTTGTAAATTTCAATAAATAAATTCATAAAAAAGTTATTAAGTTATACCATTTATGTGGTTTAATGAGGAGGAGATTAGGGTTGGTTGGCAGGAGGGGTAGGAGGGCCGTTCTTTGTTCTTCCCACACCACGTTAATGAGCTTATAGAATAGTTGTTTGCGGAAATTAGTAAGTAAGTAAATGTTCCTTTTTCTACCCAATTAACATATCAAGGAATTATTCCATTGATAGCCACATATAATGCTTATCTCCGTCCGGATGATTGAAGTTTAAAATTCCTAATGACGCTCAAATAAGAGCTAGGCTAGTTCAGTACCGAATAAAAAACACTGTTAACTCATGAACGGTCTTGAGTCGAGAAGGAGGTCTTCATTCTATAACCACGTTCACTCAGTTCAAATTAATGCTACTGCTATATATCACTCACTAAGTAAAAAGAGCTACTGACAAGACCCATTTATAACACATACATAGTCCATAATTAATTGTTATAAGCAAAAATATATTAGTGAGAAATATTGGAAACATTGTTTCGGCCAAGAATCTAAAGCTGATTGATGATTGATTGTTGAAAGATTACTAATGATTGTTTCAAAATCTTATAGGCTCGTCGAGTACAAACATTTATGGAAGAAGAGCCCTCGCTTGGAGACAGCCTTGCAGACAATCTTCCGCTACGACCTCTCTCTCAAGTTGGAATACTGGGGCCGCTTGGATGTCGGGGACATCACGGCGGACGGCTTCTACTGTCGCCGGATGGACAGGAACGAAACTAACGTCAACAGTTCGGACATCTGGAGGGAAGATGCTTGTCCAATGCGTCCGGTGTACATTGTTGCAATGTCCGTTGAGGTATTGCCCAGGAGAGAAGATTCAATTTCATTATTTCCGTTCGGTAAGTAACGTGCGACGTTAAAAAAAAAATCTATTTACAACTTTATAGGTTTTTTCGTCCATATTAAGTATTAAGAAACGTGTTTTGGATTATTCCAGAGAATAAGGACAGCCGTAAAGAAAAGGACAATCCAAAAACCCACAAGGCTCCGGCGGACCATCCTCAGTTGAGTTATTACGCCAGGAGGCTGGTAGCCATGTCCCATAAGAAGAGATTAGAACAACTAGAGACTGACACTAGATTAAAGGAAATGTACGAGACGCTAAAGCAGCGATTCCAAGAAGACTATCCTGAAACGAGGTGCCTTGGATATTTATGACTAAATATTTTTGAATATATTGTTGATATTGGGTTTACAGTAGCGACGAATCACGTAAAAAGTTATTAAGGATAAAGAAAAAAATCTTATTTGTAAAAAACTCATATCTTTATTTCCTTGTCATTTCTAGCGGTTTTTCGGTCATTATTGGAAAATGTCTAATATTAATCCTTGCAGTAAGTTATAATCATTGTTCGAAAAAACCAGCATATCCTATATGAACAAATACAATTTTCAAAAACATAAATGATACTTTAGAGAAACGCGTTGGATCACAGGCGCGGTCCGTGTTGGTTATAGCAAGCTATTTTGTCAATTCTTTGTTTAGTTTCTGAAATTTAACTTGTGTTGTGGTTTGAACAACAAGTTGTGTTGTAGTGGTCAACAATGTTATCTATTATTGCTTGACAACATAAACTGATTCGTGTACATGTGAGTTTAACTATCTATCTCGACGGAAAATGATGCGTTGGGTGTTAGTTTCTATCTTAAGGGAGTATAGATGCGTGGGGAAGGCGTTCATTGTGATCCTATTAAAACAGTAATGATAATATTGTGTAAATACACAAATAATGTGTATGTGTAAATATATATATGTATTATATATATATATTATTTATAACGTTATTAATGTTTTAGTTAGATCTTACATTTCGAATTCGAGAAAATAGAAGAAACCCAACTGATTATAATTATGAGAGATAGTTGACCGTGGATGACGTACTAGGAGATGATGGTTGGAGCTACGGTCAAATGAAACACAAATAAGTTGGTGTATCTTATTTAATTGTGCCAACGTTTCGGCTAGAGTTTCTAGCCTTCATCAGGGCTAAGAACAGAACAAGATAACAATCAATAAATATAGAAAATAAAAAATAAAATATAAACAAAATGACATAAATTATATATAATACGTGAAAATATATACGTGAATAATTTTACAGGATGGAATTAATAAAATGAAGTAATAAGAGAATTGGAAAATAAAATGTATACATAGGTAATTGAAAAAGTAGGTAAAATAACATAATTAAGGAAATAAAATGAAAATGAAGTTATATTAAACCCAACTGATCCTTTTCAGTTTCGGGTCGTGGCCTGAATTCCCTTCAATATACCACACATTATCATTTCAATATCTAATGAAGTTAAAGTATCTTGATATGTTTTCGATATGGATTACAAAACGTTAATAAACAAAGACACAAAAACCAATGGTAATTGCATAAGGAGTCTACAAAAACCGTGGGAGTATTTTGTTAAGTCTTTGAAAATGAAGGAAAGAGGTATATATCTAGAGATACAAGGTATTATCAGCATCGAAATTCTTGTTCTTTGGAACTTATTATTATTATCTAGGCCAGTGGTTCCCAAACTGGGGTCCCCCAAGCGTATTGTATACCCTGGGGTGCAGCAGGTAAATGCCACGTTCTCAAAATACTGACAAGGGGGTCGCAAATTTTTGTGGCTCAAGAAGGGTGCCGTGAAATTTTTGTTGCCCAAGAATTTTTGTTTCGTGGTATAAAAAGTATGATTTTTTAATAAAACATAGCAACAGCTAGAGGGACTGTTTAACGTTAATCAATGAACATGTAGTAAAATAAAAACGGCACCTTTTGCTTTCCTGGTTCCCCTACTGTTAAAATATTCTTCCCTTCGACATCAGGAACCTATGGGACTACCGACTGTGTCGGACAATATAGATGCACTACATTAATGTATGTGAACAATCATAGATAAGAAAATAATGATATTAGGTACTCACAAAACCGACATTTTATATCTACAGTCTCTATTTTTTCATCTTACTAGAGAAATATTTTCAAATTCAGATTTCAATCAATTGAAATTGATTTTTTGAAGATGAAAAAATAATTTTTCTGAATTTATGTCAAAGCAGTATTTTTATTTAAACTAATGAAAGATAACAAAAAAATGGAACGATCTACTTAGAGATCAACCTTATAACTATAATTAAAATTAAATTTAATCGTACTGAATAATTTATTTTTAAGCGATTGAGACATAAATTGATATTTTAAAGATCGTTTTATTATAGAACGAGGAGAAACAAATTCACAAAAAGGTGGATTGAGGAAAGAGTTGGTGCTATCGCTTCAGTAGTTCACAAGGCCTTGTCGGGTCAGTACAACAAAAATGAATGCAATTTCCACAATTTCGAACTTCACATTCAGGAACTGAAGGTATTAATTGCTTAATCTAAAATTTATATTGGATCAATAAAGTAAGTACCATAGTTACAGAGAAATAAACTCGAGTTGGTAATTAAAATAAATTGATGCTAGTAGTGTTTTAGCTTCTTATTAATTTCACTTACCTTTATGTAGTAAGCGAAAATATCGTGATCGTGCAAAATTACGGATCCAAGTATTCGACGAAAATACCCTGAGTCCAAATAACCAAACAGAATGGTCTGTATATGAAAAGCCTACTTAAAAAAAAAAGTCGTACTTAACTGAAATTGTATATTATATGCTAATATCTTATGTACAAGATCTCTCTATAGCCTTTTTAAGCTCAGAGGAATAACTAGCACAATCGTAGCACTCAGCTGGGTGGATCAGAGTATTCGACCACTCTTTTGAATAAACATCTTGGCCGTCTCTAGCCTTTGGTCGAGATCTGCAGCTCATACCTGTAGAACTACCCCCTCGACTTTAAACAAATATTTTTCAGAGGACATTAACGTTCCTGCAAGAACCTAAACCGATAGCCTTCAGGACTTGCTCTCCTATACACTACCGTAAACGAATACCTTACGAGTAGTTTTCATCCTTCGATCTTTCCGTCCATTCACCATCTTTCCAATTTACCTTATCCATATGAACATGTATTATCGAGGCTTTGTGATGTTATAAGGCCTCTTATGCTCCATGACTAACTAAACACGGTAGATCGAATATTGTCACATGTCTTGTGTATGGACAGACTTCGCTAGTAGTAGACTAGTTTTTAAAATGTAGAAAACCAATTAAATATTAATTTTTTGTTTTGTAAATATTCATTATAAAACGCAAAAGATGGATAGCAAAGTTTTTCTTAAAAATAATATTCTTTTCAATGGAAAATAGAAATTATAGATAAGAAGGCTTAGCTGTTGATGACAGTTCTTCTGAGCCGAAATGTGGCAAACAATTGGTGTATTGTTTCTTGTAAAAGGGAGACCGCGATTCGCACTGTACGGAGTATAAGAGGTTTTAAAATAGCAAATATTTTGTAAAAAGATGTTATAATTCGTGATTTGTTTTGTTTTATTTATTTAAGTGTTTCGACCACTAGGGTCATTTACACTGAATTTACAAAGTTAGTACATTACTATTAACATATTTACAATGTTACAAGGTGAGAAAGATATATATAATTACAAAGTGAGAAAGTTTAAAAATTAACAGTTACTGTTACAAGTTACATTACAATTTACAAATTTAAAATTACAATTACTATTAC
>NW_027107780.1:115818-124706 GCF_000696795.3 Halyomorpha halys | reverse complement strand
CTTTGGATTGATTCGCTGAGGCAGTTTATTAAAACCGATAAATCTTTTCCTTCTAGGTATAAAAGAAGATCGTCTGCATACAATAACATTTTAATTCGTGATTTAAAATCTCAAAAATGGAAAACTGACGAACATTTGAGAAATAACATTTTGCAATTTAAAACTCCAAACATTCAACCGGATCACTATGCTCAGTACCAGTTGTAACTATTTAAATTTCTATTTGCGTATCGTTTATAAATAAAAAAAAGTTATGTCATTAATACTATTAACTATATCAGAATTCGTCTTTTCTATCAAAGATTTTGGCATGGCATAAGAAATTATTGTTTTGAGTGCACCACAGAAGTCGATTGACTTGACCCATATGAAAAAGTATTTTATAAAACCTAATATCAAGAGGCGTGTGCCTCTGAATTAAATTTGTTTTGAAACAAAGCTATGTGAACGCACCTAACCATTGACCTTGGCTTTTCATTCCAGTAGAAGATCGTTAGGAATGTTATTATTTTAAATAAATGCTATGATATACTAGTAACCAACCTTCGATTTTTGTATAATAAATGAACTCTGATCAGCAGAGTTCTTCAGTTTTTGGCCTAGCTGCCACATACATTGGAAGGCTTCTTCATTTTATGTTCCTATATAATCTATATAGTGCACATGTTTGGGTATAGTTGGAGAGATAATTTGTACATTAGTTGAGTACACTTTGATTTCATTATCGAAATTTATTCAATTAGTATTTTTTTCCAATTTGGTTTGTACTATTGACTATAATATCGCATTGCTAACCTGCTGTATTTCCCACTAGCTGATAGTATCAATCCATCAACCATCTAGAGATGGTTTTGTAATTAAAAAAAAAAATAAATTATTACATTACGTCAAACGAAAAGACCCTTTAAAAACCTCATGTTCCAATTGATATCGGTTTCAGCAAACACTGCAGAGTTCGCTGATCCCACTGGGGAAGCTGGAGGTGGGTCTCAAGCTGGAGAGGGCCTTGCTGTTCAAGGTACTGGCGGATCGGCTGGGTGTGCCCTGCGCCATGGTCCGCGGGCTGTACGCGGTGGCCTGGATCGAAGTGGAGGTGCCCCCTGTCCCCGGCGATCCCTACCCTGACCTCCCATGCCAGAAGATGCTGACCAATCATCTCGTCGATCTGGTCTTCAATCCTGGGAGGCTAGTGCCCCTTAACACCCAAGAGGCCAGTATCTACTGTGGTCAGCCCATGCCTGGTGTCATCGACAGGATGCCGCGTCACTTGGTCGACAGGAAGCCAGCTTGGATGATGGATACTGAGGACGCTGAGGATCCTCTCCGACATATTGAAATATACTAATGATTGCATTTTTAACATTTATTTTTGTATGAGCAAGATCCTCTAGATTAAAAGATCAAAACAAATATGCCACTAAATTGAATTTTTAATATAAGAAATAATACTTATACTTAAGAAATAATACTTTGGTAAAAGTATCGAAGCGAAGCACGTAATCGGCTGGTTAACATGAAATACATTAAAATTATCAATAGATTTTTTTTACTTCGATTCTTGTTCTTCCGATGTGTTGTTAATAATAATAATAATAATAACTTGCCAATCGAACTCTGAAAACTAGCTTTCTTCACCTTTTCATCATTTGTACCATTCCTACACTCTTCTTATTTATTTGTAGTATAGTTCGTTGCAATGTATTTAGTCTAGTTTAAAATATGGATGCTAGTTAAATGAATTAGGCCGATTTATACGAATTATAAATCGGCAATTTCGAGGCGTTGAACCCTCTTGGGGTTCAATATTGAAACAGTTGTCCTTGCAACTACCGTGCATCGATTAAGAACCAGCGTTGCACTAACTTTTCGAAACTTGGCACATTGTTCAGGACCTTCAACTCTATTTACACAAGACAGGACGAACGATTCGAGAATCTTTATGGAGTGTCTCACACAAAAATAAATTGAAAAAGATGTTTGGGTAATCACCAATCATCACACTAATAATTAGTGCATAATGTTTGTAATAGTGACTTATAATCTCTAAAGAACTATATAAAACGTTGATGAGGTATTTGATATTTGACCTTAGATTAATATGAGGAGAAGATCTTTATTTGTGTATTTTTTGCTGAACGCAATCCACAATCTTCTCCTCGTATATAAAACACTGTTTGATCCTTCTGTTTTTCACTATTTCTTCACTTTTTTAAATTTTTATTGTCATTATAAGATACCTTATGTTTTATAACTTGTTAGAGGATTTTTCCCCTTTTTTTTTTTTTATATATTTATTTTTATGGTCAGTTATTTTTATTTCATTATTATTTTTCACTAGAAGTTAGCAATCTTATAGTAAATGGTTTCAATTTATTTTTTCCCTTTTTATTTATTTATTTTTTTACATTTAAAACAAACATTATTGAATGTCATTAGTATTCATTTAAAAGTTTGTTTAAATGAATAATATTGACAATGTTAATTCTTAATTTTGTTTATTTAAATTACTCTAAGTTACGAAACCCCAGTTTCAATGCCTGTCTAATTATTCTAAAAAAATTTGTCTAAGAATAAATAAAGAATATTATTAAAGTTAATAATAATTTTTTTTTTTTAATGTAGACTTACGCAACTGAAGTATGGCGAACCAAAGGGTTAGTAAAGACTAAGATTGTTGGTTAAGGAATCTCCTTCATATCCTTGCGATGTTTTTCCTTGAATAAATTTTCTATAAATCTAAAATTGCTGGAGAACGTCACACGACTATGGATGTTGATAGTATAACAAGAAAATAGAGAAGAAACAATTAATACTATTAGAAGGCAGCATATGTTGGAATAGCATCATTGAAAAGATTATTAAGTAATAAAATATTTGTATTTATTTATTTACTAATATTTTTAATGCTGCACCCTTCGGCCATCTCTTTGGTTAGTTGACACTTTTGTATGGAATGTCTCCTTCTATCATAAAAAATGTACACCTTGGTTCCAGGGAATTATAGCATTATTTTTTTTAGTATCTTTAATTTCTTAAAATATATGTTTGGATTTGTCAATAATAACCCTTGGTGATACCATAATAGCTCAGATAGCCAACGGCGGAAAGAGTCGCAAGGACGTAGGAAGTTTGCGAGATGGCAATTATAATAAGGAAGCATAACGGAACTAGGCGAGACCTCGTCAGTTGTTACTGAAGGTCTGCTAATGAATGGAATTTATAGCTTCGAGTAATAGTGCCTTAAATTTGTATGTATGTGTTAGAATGATTGATTTCAAAATATTAGGAACGGCTTCCAACTATATTTTTTTAAAATCCGATTACTAAAAAGCCTTTCCATTAATAAAATATGGAATTTAATATCATACCAATAGTTTAAGGATCATATCCTCAACCAAAATTAAATAGCAATATGAAACTGCCTCATTTATACATACATTACACCAATCATTTAGTCACCATAGAAAACAATTTCTACCTGCACGAGATCTGCCTGGCCTCAATAGACTGATTTGATCAGACATGTTTTTGCACTTCAATTAAAAATAACGGCATTTAATTCATTAATTTATTTTTTTTGAACAATGAGTGAGTAAAGTTAAGCTAAGTTTACCAGAGTCAAGGATAAAAGAAAAGATGTAAGACAGACACGCCAATGAATGAAGAAAGAAAACAAGGAAGTAAGATCCATAAAGTATGAAACGATGATAATATTAATTGATCAACCCAAATTAATTATTCCATTAAAAAAAGTTCATTCAAAATAAAAATAGATACAGAACGTCTCAATTTGGCTAAGTTTAATAACTTTTTTTGTATCAAGTTTTATTTTTTTTGTGTATTTAATTTTATTGCTTTGGTTAAGATATATGTTAAAAATATAACTTAAAGTTCATTCTGTTCTTTATTTAAATCTATCCATACAGTCTACTACTCAATTATTTAAATTCCAGTACACTCATTTTCTTTTATAATCAGTCCTAAATCCCTTTTTTTCTTGTTCACATGAGTAATATATAATAATATAATATAAGCTAGGTCTTAACCTCATTGAAATGATTCGATAGGGCTTAAATAACGAATTTTTATAATACCTTCCCTAAAAGTACTATTATATTTTTTTACTTCATATAATTATCCATCTCTCATTATTAGCAGTAATATAAGATGGATAAATATGAACTATTAAAGAACTTTATTCTTCACTCAAGGCGAAAGAAGAAGAAATATTTTCTCTGGCGGAAACAAGAGTAATATAGATGTATGATAAACCTTTGGAAACCCAAAGATTTGATATAAATATTTAGTGATTATTACCCTTCCAAATTTTTCTTTATTATAACAATTATTTACAATACACCAACATTTCAGAGTACTCGAAGGTCCTCAGGGCTGTTCTTATAAAACAAAAATATCCCATATAAACTGATGTCTCAAATCCATAAATTTTAAATTACTTCGGGAAACCACTAGCTCTAGGATCTCTATATTGGACAAAGATGCGAGAACTAGTGGTTTTCCAAATTAATTAAAATCTTTTAGTTTAAAAATTGGAAAAGTTAAAATTCATGGATTTAAGACATAGGAGCCAGGATGAGATGGGATATTTTTGTTATACCCCTATGAACCCTGATGACTAAGGAGTACTTCGAAACTTTGGTGTTAAGGAAAATTTGAAATGAAAATAATCACTAAATACTTGTATTATATTTTAAGTTTAACCTATACGAGGTAGAAACGTTGGTGTATGAATTGACCAAAGACTTAGGAATCTCTATTTCCCAAGCCTTTTTACCGAAAATCGTATTTCTTCAAATTCCTCTTTATGTTTTTTTTTTTAAGTAACGAATATATTTTGTATATATGTCCTCTTTCTCTGGCTGTATGTTGACATTTTAATCCTGTTCATTCGTTTCGAGTCTTGTAGTGGAATTCACGATTAATGCTTCATTTTAAGTCGCACTAAAAAAAAAGAAATACTACAAAACTTGCAGAGCCCTCTGTATCTACGCAATACACTTCTTGGAAACATGTATAAGTTCGGCGGTTTCTTCTTTATATTAGTATGTCGGCGAATGACAAGGAGTTAGGTTTGTCATGAGCTGAGGTTACTATGTGTTAGAGGGGTCCAATATCTACATTCGCCTGTCCAACTCCACCGATGGGAGCGTAGTTCATATTTAATTTTTGTGCATTCGTCCATATATAAATTTAAGAGAAAATTAAAGTATACAACATTTCCTGTCAAATGTGTATATTCCTTTTAGTATTTGGCCAAACTGTGATGCTGTTTGATCGCGCTATAATAATAATCCGGTTGTTTTCAGAAAACAAATTCTTAGAAGTTAATTTTTTAACGATTCTTTTTGTTTTTTGAGGATACTTGATCCGCATTTTGCAATGAACAAATCATTGCTTAAGCTGTAGTACCTCGTAACTCCAAAAAACAAACTTTAAGCCATTTTATAAAATATTCGTAAATCTTCATTCTCGAAGACAGAAAATAATAAAGAGATATCTTACATGACTATGGTAAAGACATACCTCTAATCATGATTTTTCTTATTTATTTAAATCGTATTGTTGATTTCTTTACGTACTTTAAGTACAAGGTTTCACAGCTTAGGCGACGAAATGTCAGGTATGGTCAATATCGCAATGTTAGGTCCTGGGAAAATCAATTTGATAACAAAAGAGAAACGAAATAGCTCCTAAGCGTGCTCCAGCGGTGTCTTAGATTTACCAATGTTAATATTCAAGAAAAGTTTAGTTTTATAGTTATGAAGGAAATACTGACAAAAATCCCCTAATTCTAACTTTTTAAAATTCTTATTCTAAATACGGCGGCAGGCGAGGTGGTGTACTTGAAATTCCGATTTAGCACCCCAAAAACATTAGGAACCAACTGCTGAGGAAAAAAAAAATGTTTTTTACCGTAAACACTATATATGAAAAATTTACGTCAGGACTTTTATTTTAGCGTCATCTAACGTCGTAGCGCGTAAGCCAAAAATTAAATTTAGCATACGCATTTAGTAGGAAATTTAGTGTGGCAAACCAAAAATTAAGATGCAGCACCCTCAAAACGAGAAAAATCGTTGAGAAAATACTGCTTTGATTTTCCTGAAAAGACCCTTTTTGAACCTTAGTAGATGACTAGGCTAATAACTGAAAGTGCTGTAAAGCTAAAGTTTTGTTTGTTTTATTTTTGGAAAGTATGATAGAGGACTTTTCATGATATGGTACAGTGAGTCCATATCTTGAATACATCCTATCTTGAATAAAAACGAGGTAGGGAGGTGAAGAAAAGAAGTACTGTGGAGATCGTGGGTTGTTGAGATGCAGCAATGACCGCAACTATTCCTCCCCTGAGTTACAAATAGCCTTTGTGAGTAGCTAACCCTATTATAGTTGGAGCCAAGTTCTCATCGCTGACAAAGCAGTTAAATGTGAATCCTAAGGGACGGTCACGGACATAGGAACAGTCTGTAATTGATTTCAGCCATCTTTTTTTTTTCTTTTTGTTATCATCTTGTGGAATACAATAGTGGCTGCCTGCCTCTTCATAGCATTTTCTATTTCTATTTCCTGAGGTTTATTGTCCCGTGGGGTGGGTGGGCGCCTGCCTCTATGGCGTGGTTATATCTTCTTGCGAGACATCTTCAAGCAGGAGCGCTTGAAATACTTGCTTTCATGCCCCTTTTTCATTTTTTATGAATCGCATGGAATCGCATAAAGTTAAGTACATGGGAGTCGGTGTTTATTGTATTGGATACAAAATTAAAGAAATAATTTATTCATGGCCATGATGTTTCATTATAGATTCATTAGTAAAAAATACCTATATTTTTGTTTCCAATTTTTCTTCATTTCATAGTATAAGGTATTGTAATATATGTGCTAGTGAAGTAAGTGTGAGAAAACATGTTTGCGTGTGTGTATGAGTTAACAATTGATGTTAAGCTATCAACATGTACATCCTAACGACTGGCCAACACAAATGCCATTATTAAACCCTTTAAAGTAGGGGTGGCCAAAAAGTCGCGAAGCCAGTTTGGGATGATCGTCGATTGCTCGCAATGTCTGGGGTGGAATTTCGTGTACCATGGACTTTGAAACGATTGTAGAAGACAAAACTTTCAAGCAATAGTTTCAGATATAATTCATATGGATCAATAGTTGAAGTAAAAGCGTTTCTGCGAGCAGACGAACTGCAGGAGAACATAATGAACCCAAACAGAAATGATTGTCACCAGCTTCACCACATAATGTAACTTCTATTTATGAAACCATATTTTTATTGGTCGAGGAACGTTATAAAAAAAGATATAAAAGAATTATAATTTTGAAAAAGCAAAACTAGGAAATACTTATAAAACAGTCCAAATAATGAGTCAATTACGTTAAAAATCGACGATATAAAACAGTTTAAACAATCTCTCAATATTAATTAATATCGACCTACTTACCCCAAATCATAAATTAAAAATGACTTCCCTAAAGCTGGTTATGAACTAGACAAATCTAGATCAGCGAGCTATGATTGGACACGCCTAATGACCCTGAGCTCACATTACGTTTTACTGATGGGAAAGCTGCTTTCACCGCAAGGAAAAATACTTTTACTATGTGCAACAATGGTAATGGTGAAATTACTGATGCTGTCTTTTATGTTTTATATTTAAAATCCAATGGTCGTTTTCGAACAAAAAAAACAAACAAACATTTAATTTATAATCTTAAACACTTTCTTGAGACTGGTAATTTTTTTAAAAATAAATAATTTAATTTCTATTCACTATTATGCAGTATTCACATTAAAACCAAAATTAAATTCATTTATCACAGTCACTATTTGTTAAAATGTGTTGCGACTAAAATGGATAGAAAATAAATTATTTATTTTAAAACACACAAAACTTGAATTTCTTGTGCAAAATCGGACCTTGAAGTGTACCTATGCCAAAAAAAAAACCCAAAAACGAACCGTAATTGATATGAACATTTTTGTTGCTTTTCTAATACCTCTTTAAATTACCCGGCGTTTCTAAATTGTTTAAATAAGTCGATCGTCGGTTACCTCTAAAAAAGTCATTCATATTGCCATCTTCTCGGACCATTCCTCATGCGAAGACAAGACTGTTGAACCTAGAAGATCCGAATAGAATGCATAATGTGGCAGTGAAGACCCATTAACCAATGTAAGCCCAGTCACGTGACAGAGGCTTCGGCAGTTGCATGACAATCAGCAGGGAACGGAAACGCAATTGCTCAATGAATCGGAGAAAGTGAACCGACCGTTGTTGGTACCTTCATATTATTGGGAGTTGCTGGTGTTTGCTTATTATTGAACGTACAGCGAAACTTCTTTAACGGACACCCCTATATAATGGAATCCCCTCTTAATGGACAATTATATAAATGGTTAACAAGGTACTAAATTGAACATCTCCACTTTGATTGTGTACAGACATTTTATTCCTCAAAGTCATAAATTATGGATGTGAAAACTCCATTTCAGTAATGAATTTATGAGACATTTATTTTTGGAAAAGCTATAAAATAAAAGTTTCATAGTACTGTTTTTGATGAACATTAAAAAGTATTTTCGATATTGTTTATTAAATGTAAAGTATACATTTAATTATAAATTAATTTTTAAGTCACATTACTGAGAAAAATACATTATTATGAAATTCTATTTCGTATTAAAATAAATAAAAAGCAATCTTTCTATTTTATGTATAAGTTGGAAAATCTTTTCATTGTTGAAATATTTGTGTATTAGTTTTGAGAAAAGGAATATTTGGAAAAAAAAAAAATTGTTATAAATAAAGTGTTTTCCCTAAACAATTAATTATTTTTCTGTATATATTTACTATTATTCA
>NW_027107780.1:114201-115768 GCF_000696795.3 Halyomorpha halys | reverse complement strand
TATTTCATTAACAGATAATTAGTTTTCATTATTCTTGAAGAACCAATAAAGGTTACAAATTCCCTATTCTTAGTTCATTATGGAAAATAGAATCAGCCCGTTTGAATTGGGTACCTTTTATGTTTGTTACATCATGCCTTAAGCTCAGTTACCATGTCTAATCGAAATAGCCTGAATTTTGATTTTTAGGTTTTAGTTCAGCGTAGGTTTGAACTAAATATTACTGAAAATTAAAAAAAAAATGTCCAGGAAATCGTTTTCTGAAGCCGAAACTCATATCCTAGTAATACATGACGTAACCGTTACAACACAGATGAAGTGGTGTAACCTTAACTTAATAATCCTCCCCTTAAATTATTTAACTTTATGCATTGTTAAGTTTAATCACCCACATAAAATCAATGAAAATTATTATTCCAAACATTAAAATGAAGAAAGACTGAAGTGAACGATAGTTTCTTTTTTCTATTAACCTGCATTCAAGACTCTTGACGCAAATCAACATGAAATTGATGATGATTCCCAATTATCAAATCCTTAATCAGGTGTTTTTTATTTCGATTGCCGTTTAGTTTCAATGGCTATTGGATTGTACCTGTAGCTTTAGGACGTCTATTATTAATTTTTATTTATTTATCTCTGTTACTCTAATACAGAGGCGGACAAAGAGGGTTGGCCTAGCAAGTCAAATAACAAACAAAACATACGTACATGATGAGAAAACCAAAAAATTATTTAGAAAGCCAAAAAAAGATAATAAATCCAAAAATCTTAGTGTGCAAAAGAAAAGAATAAAAATATCAACGAATATATAATTAAATATAGAAAAAAGTTGGTGTAAATTAGAGATATACAAAGATAATAAAATAATACTATAACTAAGTAGAAATACAATCTATAATAAAATTTTGTTTTTTGTTTTATTATTTTAGGGCATCAACCACGTATGGGTCATTAGCCTTAATTTCCGAAATAGCGATGGTTATATTTGTAATTCAATACTTTTGGGCTGTACCCTAGGAACCTGTGGTAAAATTTGATTAAATTTTATGGTAGAGCTTGGAATGATGGAGAAACCAGAAAAGTTTATCTTATTGACAAATATCTTTATATGGAATTTAGGAAACAGAAAGTTTGAAAAAAGAATTGAAAATAAAAATAAATTACAGATAAGTAACTTGTTTTGTAATTAACAAAATTTAAAAAAAAAATTATAAAACAACAAAAATTCCTGAACGAACTAAAAGTAAATCCAAATATTAAACTAATGGTTAGTTACAGAGGAATAAAAAAAAAAATCATTTACTTGATTTGTATGGCCTGGCTCCGAAAATCTGATTAAATTTAAAAATTGCTACCTCTAGTCTTTATAGGATGATATTATATTTGTAAACATATTTTTCATCCAATGAAATGAAAGCTGGAAAAATTAGAATGTTATGAACTAGACAAATAAATAAGTTTCATTATTAATAATATAAATTTATATTATTTCAACAGAGTTCGTTTAATGTTTTTTTATAAAATATTATTAATTTTTAATTAATAACAAATTAATTTTTAGGTC
>NW_027107780.1:112582-113822 GCF_000696795.3 Halyomorpha halys | reverse complement strand
GTTAAGGAAATAATGTAATTTTTATATAAATAAAAATGTTTATCTTTTAATAAAAAAAAAGTAATCCTTTTAAGAAGAGTATTTGATATGATATCTGTTTCTCTCAATTTTCTCTTTTATAGTACTCATCTGTGTCAATTACACCTCAATAAACAGTATTGTATATGTATGTGTATAAATGATTGTATGTATCAATGTCTCAGATCATTGATACTATAGATAATACCAATACCATAGATCCTATTTTTTGTGGCTTACAGTTGTCTCCTTTCAAAATTAACTGTCTCATATTTACAACCCTTCTATCCGCATTGTTGTTTTGTACATTCTAGGACCTAGATCTTAGAGATATTTCGTCTAAGAGCAACGGCATAGATGGGACTCAAGATAAATTGCCGCACTATATCAAAACCAATGCCTTTTTTTTTATTTATTTATTTATTTTTTTTTTATTTTAAATAAGTCTTAATTATAGTTCTAAAATTGCTATGGGTGCAAAAACAAAAGACCTAATGTGGCAACTCACATTGTGTATGTTTGTGCCTAAGTGTACGTGTGCACTTCCTGTTCATGTGCTCTGAGCTATTAATGACTTTACGAACTCTAATAATTCCAGTTACCATAACCTTCAAGAAGAAAAAGATCTCGAAAAATGATTTAGAAACGATACCATCTCCACCACCAATGCCTCCGTAATCATACTAGGTAGACGATTACGATCGAGCAATCAGGAATGCCAACGTGAAATGAATCAGGGGATTATGCAAGAGCACGGTCAGTGGCTCTAATATTAGATAGTGCGGCTTATAATGATATGAAACTCACGACATGGGTATGTATTTATAAATAAATTAATCGATGATGGCTATCTAAATAAAACAATCCAATTTTCTTGAGCTATAGATTATGGAACCAGTATTTACACCATAAATAATAGATTTTAAAGTATGGACCAAGCAAAATTTCAGAAATCATGTTTAGACAGACTACGCTATTTTTTTATTTGTTAATGACATCAACCAACACCTGGAGTGGAAGAAATATACAATAGGGGTATTCATGATGTTGTGTTAAATGTTATATGTTTTACCATGTTAAATGTTATAACTATAGGATTGTGAGCAGCCCTATTTGAAGTCATGTTAAACGTTAAATGCATAAGAATCCCTAGCGGATTTTATCAGCAACTTGTTGTATAAGCCTTTATGTTTATAACCTTCCTTCCAGACCCTCATGTTAT
>NW_027107780.1:104614-110442 GCF_000696795.3 Halyomorpha halys | reverse complement strand
ATGTATGAGATCATTTATCAATATTACCTATTGCCCACAACTGTGTGGCAGATTGTAATATCTATCAATAAATAAATCTATCTATCAAAAAAAAAAAAAAAAAAAAATGACATCAACCAACAAGAAGCATACTGGAGCTTCGTCAGTATGGTTGCTTCCGAAGAAGTGAGATGTGGTCATACGCTAAAATGGTCTAGTGTGAAAGAAAACAGGAAATATATATGTTCATTTTTAAATATATAATTGATAATAAAATATATATATACGGATCTATTTTAAGAATATTTTAAAGTGAAATCTCTGACCTAGCTTTGCATTTCCAAGTCTAACAAAATTATTTTCGATATGATGTCGCTCGCTACTCACTAATAGTTTTCCAAAAGAACATCAGTAGTTCGTGATCTAACATGTAATTTGATGTCCTTCATGCACAATAATAGGTTATTTACGCGCATGATTGTTTTCAAAAGATACTATCGCGTGACATTATTCGAAACGCAAATACAGGATCATGAAAAGCAAGATATAGTATATACTATATAGTGTATATAGTAGGATATAGTATATTCTCGACTAAATAAAGTTTGTAAAATTCTTCAAAACCAATCTCATTCTTTATTAATTTTTTTAAGAGCTACCAGAACTCCATCCTTCGGCGAATCGCGAGGCAGCACACTGCGGAGGGCCAGGAAGAGTGCCATCCACTGAGAACTCCAGCTTCTCTTTGATCCCAAGTTCATAAGCCGACGGCACATCAAGTTCTTTGATGGTCTGAAAGGTAGCAAGGCACTGTTCCCCTTGGTCGACGTGCTCGCCCTGGGAAGTGGTTCAGATTGTCTAAACCCAACCATTCATTACTTGTAGAGAGGTCCTTTTCCACTCGTGACAACGCAAACGGCGAGTAAGCGCCATAGTGCTTCCCTGCATACAGCGGATCCCACTACCTACTTTAAAATGCCCTTCAGGCAAAGAAAGGATATTAATGTTCATTATGTATTATGTATACATAAGTTTTTGTTTGAAATAATTAAATTAATAGAAGGGTGAAAAAAAAATTAAATTTTTTAATGTTTCAATAAGCATGATTAGTAAACCTTCATTGGTTACGATATTGCTTCTGGTGAACGACACTTGGACTGAAAGTGGCAGAATTCATATCACGGATGCACATTAAAGTGTTTGATTAACTCCGGCACTACACTAATCTACTATTGCAGACATTAACACCAACAAGACACCCACAAAGATGGCAAATAACATTAACAGTCTCAGGAGGACCACAAACTCACTACTGACATCACGAAACCTGTTGAGCCCCGTCATCAGACAGGAGGTTCAATCCAGTTTTCGAATTTCCAGTCGTTTTGTGTTCCTTTCCTCATTCCTCTATTATAATGCATTTCAAACCCGGTAAAATAGATTCACCCATTCTTGCTACCTACACCGTATATATCAAACCAAATGGGGCTTAGAAGAAAGAAAAACTAATTTTGTATACATGAATGAATGTATTTAAACTAATATTTTACTTTAAATTTAATTTTGTTGGACTTTTTTTTTCAAATATTATTTTGTTATCATTTAATGTATGCCTCAGTAAATATGGCGTATACTCATTACAATGACATCAGTTGTATGCAGAGCTATTTCAGTTATCAATAAATCCAAGTATTAAAACAATTATTTTCAAATTCTAAGTTTTTGTATTAATATTTTGTTTTTAATGCAGATTAAAGAAATGTGAGAATGTGAAATTTGAAGAAAGAAATCTGTATTTTCTATGGTTGCCAACCTCCTAAAATATAAAATAATCTAATAAATGAAGTTGATAAACTTTTTATATATTTTTTTACTCTGATTTTACTATATAAAAATTCTTAATCCACCTCCATTAATAAAAGTTTTTGAAAGTCAATTTAGTGTAGTGAATCTTCTCGCGGGGATATGATATTATCATGACACGGATTATAGTTTCGTTGTACACTACCTATGTACCTTATTAAAAGTATTGTATGAAAAATTGTAATGCTGTGTCCCGTTGGTATTTTGTGGTTTGAGAAGGTCTGTTGGGTTTAGTCAGGAAACCCAACATGAGTCAGTGGTGAACTAACATGGTCATCAGTGAGTCACTATAACCCAAGAGGTGGGTCCAACGCAGTCTTAGTTTACTGTGAATAATCTATACCCATGGTCTCAAAATATTTAATGCATGAGTTAGATTTTCAGTGGAATATATTGGCTCATAAAGTCATTTTTTGTTTCCTTTATATAATCAGTTTCTACCACAATTGTAATTTACTCTTAGAGAGGTTAAATTTAATTTTAGAAAGTTAGAAAATCTTAAACATCATCTCAAATATCTTTTAAATCGTATCTTTTTGCTCATTTTAACTTTACTCCTTTGATTTGTTCCATACTTGAACAGAATGAGTGGGAATCGAATAATACTGTATTAGAGGATCACATAATTTCTGATGTTCCTCATACTCGCTAGGCAAGAGCTCGTCCATCCTTTATTATATATTATTATTATTTATTTAAATATTATTCGTTTATTAATTTACTGAAAACAAAAACTTGAAACGATTTAGTGTTTAACATATTATTTTATTAAACGTTAAAGCTTATAGGTCTTTCTCACAGATAGAGCCAGAAGTGATAATCAGAAGAACTTTGTCGTTAAATTTCTAATTTTGGAGATGGGAAAAAATTTTAATTGTAGTAATAATCAATATCTCAAATTAAAGTTTTTTGGAAAGGCGTTGAAATAATTTTTTTTATGTAAAATCTGTCAATATTTCATGGATCTAGTTTTGTCTAGTTACGATCTTAACAACTTTTGTAGTAACAAGAGCATTGTTCTCACGGTATTCCCTATTTCAAAACTGAATTTTCTGATTTCGCTTTATTTATCACTTTTTCACGTGATTCTCAGCTGACAGAAACACTGACTAATATCTGGAATCAACCTGGAAGGCTCGATGGGTGTGAACATAAGCTTGGATGTGAATGCCTAACAGCTAGCTTTATTATTAAATAAATATTCAAACAATTTCCTTCTTATTGTTGAGCACTCATTGCATATAATTTTTCAAATTTATATTTGTACTTGTTAATCAATATTTT
The DNA here is from genome assembly GCF_000696795.3 of Halyomorpha halys. Lineage (NCBI taxonomy): Eukaryota > Metazoa > Arthropoda > Insecta > Hemiptera > Pentatomidae > Halyomorpha > Halyomorpha halys. The sequence continues at coordinate 107,316 of NW_027107780.1, read as the reverse complement.
ATTTCATAGGAGGATACAAAAAAAAAAAAATGTATTCCTCAAGATCTGTACAATGCGCGGAGCAGTTTCTTTTCATTCAGCATTTACATAACAACTTAAGGAAGAACTCTTCAATAAGACGGAATATTTCAAGAAATCACATATTTCGTTACAGTCCTGTCTATCTTAAATCAATCGTCCCTTGTGAATTCGTGAGCAGAACAATCAGTCACCCCATCCCCCCTTCCTGCGAGGTGGCAGGGCAGGAAAGATTCCAAAAACCCTGTAAAAATTACCCTATAACTCCTTTCTTCTCATGCACCCTCCCCCTCCTTTACTCTTTTTTCCCGACTTTTGACAGTTTCTTTATTGTTTAACGTTATCTTTTGTCTACAAATATTAACTGTTTTATTTTCTCTTCATATGGAAAGGACAAATCAAAACAACAAGTTAAATATTTCACCGTATATCTCCAAGTACCTTTGACAAAAAAAGGTAATATTCGATTTGAATTATGTAACTATACGTAATGCAACCGATTAATTTAATATTTATCTGTTTTAGAGGGATTGGAAAAAAAAAGTGAGCAGAAGCATGATGGCATGATTATAATTGTGATTATAAAATGTTATAATTGAAAGTATGATGTTCGTCAAATGTTAGTATTAATGAAATAATAAATGGTATTGGCTTATTCTCAATCCTTTTATAATTAAATAATTTTACTATATTCTTTTTTATTTTAATTAATTTTTAGTACAATAATTTTTATTTCACTAATATTTTTAGAGAAAACATTTAGTGAACTGGGCTTTGGTTTTCTTTTCCCAACCTAATACCTAAACAGAGGAATACTAGGCAGTGGCATGATCATGATGATGTTGCAGTTTTTTTCTTATTTGTTTATTTTGTTTATAAATGTAATATTTAATGTTTAGGTGAGCATTAGTTATTGCTGTTCCCTTCCGTGAGAATGACTAGTAAATGTATCACAGAAATCCTACACTCATACATACAAAATAATAAACTAAAAACATTAATAAATAAGGAAAGGAATAATAGTTTTCTTATGAAAATTCCAACGAGGTTAAAATATTAGAATATTCTTTCTAAATAGTTCGTGAGGCCGATAGTTTTAGAATTGATATAGAAATTTATGAGACCTGGTTTTCTTTTCTTTCCTTTTATCCGGAGCCTTCCAAGTATAATATTTTGCAATGATTCTAATACTAAATGATGATACAACTCATTCACCAAAAAGAAAAAAAAAAAAAGTATTTCTCGTTACTACATGAATATGCGTAGAGGTAAATGGGTGAGAGGTATGAGGAAGGAAATAGTGCTGCGGTGACCGCTTCAAGATCCACTTGCTGTATTTACAAGGAAGGACCTTGCTGACACGCTATAATTTGTGGCAGCCCCGCCTCAACTTCGGAATTATTAATGGATTAGCATCCTTAGGGAAAATTCAAGAGAGGGGCCTGAAATATGATGTAACTACTTATGTCAGTTCAGCTGAAGAAAAAAAAAAAAATTCTTCAAGACTTAAATCCGGACTAAAGGTATATAATTTTATTACTTAATTCTTTTCAAGGGGAGCCTTGATATTTTTTATTCCTTTATTGGCGTATTTAGGAATAAATTTCGAATTATCCGCTCACTATCAAGTCCATCTCACTTCGTTATTAACAGGTATTCTATCATACTTAGCTTAAATGATTCGTCCAAGTTATGAAAATATTGTATTATCAATACTTTTCTATTACGTTGGATCTTATTATCAACAGATTTGATGGAAATAGGAAATTATTGGCTATAGAATATTTTTATAATATAGACGAATCCATTTTTTTTTTTTTTACATAAAAGAAGAAATAAAATTTCTTAAAGGAAAGAAACGACCGGATTCATTACGATAAAAAATTTTATTGAAAAATCTCAATGATATGGTGATTAATCAGTATAATCCTTTACAGATTAAAATTTAGAAAAAAAATGAAGATTAAAACAAAACTGTGTGGAAATTACAAAGGTTGGAATTACTTATGTAAATTATAATTTATGTGAACTTATTTTTAAAGTAATAATTGAATTTTGTTGATTATAACATTTTTTCATAACTAACTAGTTATATAATACTAGGGGTTACCCTAAAAAAATTAATTGTTTGTATCAATCAGAATCTAAAATTAAACTAATAGCGATTAATTGTCAAACATTTGTGGTACCTTTGCTTTGTAATGATTTGAAATTTTGGGACGTCTAGACCCCTAAGGAGAATTACTCTATACATTTGAGTGCCTGTATTGCCATATAATGGTTTAAAAACTATATAACAAAATAATACAAATATTAATAAAGTGTTGGTGTTTCAAAATTGATTATTATTATTACTTATAATATAAATTAAAAACATTTACGACCTATCTGGACCTACGGACTCGAACTTTGGGGAACAGCTTAACCGTCGAGTATCAAACGTATCCAATCCTTTCAATCGAAAATCCTTAGAACCATAGTTAATGCACCCTATTACGTTTCCAACAGAACACTACACCATGACCTACATATCCCTTTTGTCCTTGACCTCATACCAATCAAATTCTCAAAATTCTATATAAACCTTTAACCATCCTAATCCTTTGGTTCAAATCTTATCTAGTTCCTGGAAGATTATTGATTGACCGTGTGTAAAGATGAAAGGAATATGGTCCGGGTGCGGT
>NW_027107780.1:88401-102784 GCF_000696795.3 Halyomorpha halys | reverse complement strand
CCAGGAAGAGATCGTCCACGTACTTTTTAATGAAAATAATGTCTTGTGAGAAGAGAGGTATTATAGAGTCGAGAAGGTGGGGCGAAACGTTGGCTCATTAAAATAGTATATTTCTACTATTTGAGTTTTTCTTGACCGCACCCGGACCATATTCCTTTCATCTTATCTAGTTCCACTCATCCCTACAATCCACCTCGAAGGTTGAAACGACAGTGGCCAAGAGACTTATTGTAAAATAAAAATGGACAATTGGAGTTCGGGTAATGGTCAGATTCTCCACTCAAGTTGAGTGTTTGCGGCTTTTTAGCACACTTACTCAGTCTCCACTGGCTCACTACCAGGGATGCGCTGGGATCTTTTGAGCTCTGCTCTACCCCTCACACGTAGGGGTAGAGTAGGCTCAGGTCGATTGTGTAAATTATGCATATAAGGATGTAAATGTGAGAGATTATATTATTTTATCATTATGTTATTTTATTACTTTGTTTATCCATCTGTTTGTATATATTTTAAGAGAGATTTTTTTAAAAAAATTTATTTGTATTCTTTTTTTATTTTATTTTAGTATGAATGTGATCATTCATCACTATTACCTATTGCCCACAACTGAGTGGCAGATTGTAATATCTATCATTAAATAAAAAGTATTTTATTAAAAAAAAAATATTGTGTAGTCTCAAAAGGAAAGTTTTAATATGAATAATATCTATGTTTACTAAAACATTACGTGTTATGTCACCTTATTCCTCATCCCGATAAATTGTGTGGTTGAAGAAAGATGCCGACCAAAAAAACATCATTAGGTCAAAAATGATTTACCAGTACCTGCATGTGAACCGATTTATTATGATATTATTTTAATTCACTTCAGATAAACGGACATTGACTTTAGATAAAGGATATAAATCAAAGAGTATAAAACTGATGAAAGAGAAGCTTTGTATTAAAATAGGAATAAAAAAAATGCTATCCCAGATTCAATAATTCTTACTCAAATTTTACGTTTTAGACAAAAAAGAACAAAGTCGATTCCGTGTCTATCTGTCTGTTTTCAAATATGTGTTCGGGTATTATTGATCGAGCCGTTGATCAAATTTTCAGAGATTTTGGGGGTTGATTTCATATCATTATAACCATTCTATGTCTGGTACTTCGGTATGGATGGCATGGGTACACGACTTTGCCTCATACATTTCGAAAATGACATGTCTAATTTGGTCCGATTTACTTTGGAAAATTAGTGGACTAGCAACAACATGACCTTGTATATATCTGAGCGAATTCTATCATCTCCCGTTTAAGCATGCGCAGACGTATTTTCTTTGAAATATAATGCAAAAATAAATTTCAAAAAGGCTCACCTAATTCAGCTGATTTGTATAAAATTTGGTGTAGACATGGGCTAATAAGTATGTTATCAACTAACCTAAATAATTATACACTCATCCAAGAAAACTTTTATTTTCATGCCAACGTGTTTCAACAAAGGATTTAAAAATATGCATATAATTATAATAGAGTTTCCTTATCATAAACTATGCTATTATAATAAATTAACACTATGAGGCAATCCTCCACTCAACTATGAGACCCGCTCCACTAAGATCCCCAGGGAGCGATGGTTCTTTGTCACTTTTGAAATATTTGCTTAGAACGGGAGGAGGAGACTTTAAGATTTAAATATTGCTCGATTTAGCTTTCTTTAGATCTTCTTTTCCGCTTTATATTTGAATACACTATCCTAGCCCAACGACTAGTGTACTATATAATATATTACCTTTTATAGAACTGCTTCCTGTTGAGGTTTCACCCCTCTTTAAATAGCATCATCAGAGCTACAAAGATACAAAAAGGTAAATTAAGGTAGGATTAAAATTATGTAAATATAAGTGAAAAGGAAATTATATACAAATGAACGAAAAGAAGAAATAAAAATAGTATTAATATAAAATAGATAACGATAAGAATATAAATTAAAAATTACCCAAACTATCAGCTTAAAAATGAATGTGAGACGTAATAACACGTAACAATAGAAAATCTTCTCATGTCTGATTTTCTAAATTTAACACTCACTTACCGAGTGGGGCGAAACGTCGGGAAATAAATAGTTGTTAACTATTTTTAGTTTTCTTTTGACCGCACTACTGACCATCTTCTTCATAATTAGACAAACTGGACATAAATTCAAATTCGATACGCCAAAAATCATTCGTAGGGAAATGAACAACAGCGAAATTTCAAAAATTCAGATGATGAAGAATGGTGCAGAAAAATAAACTTAAAAAAAAAAAAATGGAAAAATAGAATATAAATAAATAAGATAGAAATATTAAGGAAACTGTACATGACAGAAGTTTTTTCTTGTTTTACAAATTTATTAAAAAATAGTCCGTGCCATTTTCAAGAAAATAAAAAAAAAAATTGAAAAATCGATGAACTGACCTTTCATGACACCGAAAAGTCGATTTTAGCAAAAGACTTTCTGTCATATTCCATACATGTATCTATCTTAAATACATAATTTAGGTTTCATACAACTTTTAGCTTCAGAACTGGGCTATTCACATGCATATATACACCGACCACCTTTTTAGACACTGCTATTTGAACTCAGGGGACTTCAAAACTTATATATTGGATAATTTAAATTTCATATACAAGGAAATGAAAGCAAAAATTATTTGAATGTCTGTCTCAATCCATAATTAATATTTACCATAACTGGACCATTATTTGAAGATGCGCAGATTTCATTTTCAAAAATCTCAACAATAAAAAAGAATTTTCTATAAAGAAAAAAATATTTTTCAAAGCTTGAAACAATTTAATATTAATGTAAGAATAGAGTTATTCACTCCCTCATGATTGAAAATTGTGAGGAAAATGAGGGAGTAAATTCTTATTTCTTTTTAATTCACTCAAAACATAAAAAAGAAAAAGAAAAGCATAGATTAAAAACCTTTAGCATCAACCATAGAACAATAAGAATCTAATGAAACTTTAGGCCCCTCCTACTTTTTTTTTTTTTTTTTTTTTTTTTTTTTTTTTTTTTTTTTTTTTTTTTTTTTTTTTTTTGTGAGGTATAATAGATGATATGGTAATAGATCGCAGCGCAGTTTCACCACAAAGACTACCTTTGCAGAAAAAAATTCTAAATATATATTAACTTATAAACAATCGAAGAACGTATTCGATACTCGAAAAATCGAGAAAATGTGAGGAAAGTGCACACATTCCAAAAATAGTAACCCCATTGTTCTACAAATAAAGGCCTCCGGTCATTGCAAATGAATTAATGAGATCTTAGAAGATGAATTATTAAAAACAGCAATATACAAAATAAATAATACAAATTCATTTAAATATGAATAAAACATGTATGCATTTTTTATGGTTTACCTTTTGGCGCTCTCCTCATATGCCAAATCTCATAAGGCGTCCTCCATTATTACATCCTTAAATTTGGATGGCGATGTTTATTCTGTAGTTTTATTTTTGTAATATAGGGGGAAAATTTAAGAACAATTTGAATAACAAGAGGAGGTATGACATTGTAAGGAGTTATGAATTTATTTTGTGAAAAAGAGATATCACAAAGAATATCTTCCAAACTCAAGCCTAAAAATTTTGATTTATACGGAAATTCGTATTTAAGGGTTTCTAAAGACGCTAAAGCCGAATCTGACTTTGTTTTTCCTGAAAAAATTTTTTTTGGTTTACTTTGTGAAAGTGACTTTTGATTTTTGTTATTTTTTACTCACTTAAACTCATATTAATACGATCCTATAATCTTATGTTAAAAAAAAAAAATTGATTGGCATATATTAATCATTACATACGTTCAGAATAAAGGTGGTATGCGACAACATATAAAATTTCTAAGAACATTTTTTTCATGGCTCCTAGGGCGCATTAGCATGAACCCTCGGTTCGTGCCTGATATTTATCAACCTAGCATCACCATAAAATGTCTCATTGAAATCGGTGATCCCACGTGCGAAGCCTCCGTTAGTCAGCTGAATTCAGAAACTAATATCATTATCCATAATTATAACATTATTACATGATGGTCAATATATTCAGGTCATAAAAATTTTTCAATATTAAATTACAACTATATGTTTTATTACATGAACTACTGTTCTATAAATGTTTATAGATTCTTATTTTCACTGACCTATATATGAAATATATTAAGATTGCACAAAATTTCGAATCCGGGTTTTCACCGAGAATAAACCTTTTAACGTCCCCTGTGTTCAAATAACTAAGTATTGCTAGGTCATAACTAAGTCATGAATTTAAGGTAGATTTATAAATATGAACAAAATAAAATTATTCATAAAAATTAATAAAGTGATTCACGCTTGGGATGTTATAGCATCTCTTTGCTAAATTTGGCTTACTGGAAGTGCCTTGTATCGATTCAAATAGTGTTTAAATTCTAATTTATCAAAACATATTTATCTAAAGTTCCTTTAATTTTGTTTAATAATTTTAAATAAACAACTGTCATTATTACCAGTAAGAAAGAATAAATAAATATAAGACAAGAAAGAATTTTAAAATTAACTTAAGTAGAAAACAATTGCTTTCATGTTTCTATGTTTGTGTTTGACTTTTTGACTATTCATAGTAGCTATGGAATACTAAAACATAGTAATAGTAGTTTTTTAAATTAATCTATGGAAATGTATCAAGAGGAAGTGTTTCCATAGTAAAGAACAAAGAAGTTTCCGTTTTTAAACGAGCAAGGTTTAATTACAACTCAATTTTACTAAGTGAAAGTTGCATTAAGGTTTTTATTTCTACAAATAAAGATTTTTGTAACCTAGAAAAGTAATAGTAGGTACTCATACAATATACAATGATACGGTCCAAGTAAACTTTCTATATATTTTTATGTTTATGAATTATATATTTTTTTGTTTGGTTCCTCATTAGGATTTAACGTAACAGCCAGCTCATGATAAGATTCCGGGAATAAATAAAATAAACATAAGACAAATAATACCAATTAAATATAAATATATATATTTTTTGTATTAAAACGCCATTCTTTATTATACGTTTTCAATCGATGGATTTTATATTTTTTCATGGTTATCAACTTTTCTTGTTATATAAAATCCATTAAATTTCAAACATCATTATTAATCGATAGTTTTAACTCACGACTGAAAAAAAAAAAATTGAAATGTTATCGTATGATATGTTAGATAATAAATGAGATGATAAAATACAATAAATTTCAAAAATTGGACAGTAATATAGGATGAAATTCGAAAATGTTTTTAATAATTTTGGGGTGTAAAAATCTCTTGAATGTGGGTGACGGAATCCGAGACAAGGGATGTTTAACAAATTGATTAATAAAGAAGATGTTTGATGTTTAGTGGGTTGTATTTGAATATTTTTTTCAATTGAATTTGATAATAATTTAAGAAATCTCAGAAATAAAAAAAATGGAACAGCTTACAAAAGGTTTATTGACAAAATAGGAGGGACACCTATCTCCAAGAACTTTTAAACCATGATTCAAGGATTTTAATAATTGGGGATATATTCATTTAGGTGGAACTTGATCATATAGGAATAAAATATAGTACTTTGCTAGGAAGGGAAGGGGAGTAGCTTCCTACTAGGATTAATAATAGTAATTGTTTAAACAATGTTGGGCAATATTAGTTCACGTAATAGCATCCTCTCCTTCATAGATCAATTACGTCATCGCGTATGAATAAAGAGGAGTTTAATATCTTGTAGCAGGTTGTATTAATAAACATCATCGGTCCAATTATATAAAAGTAGACATAAAGGAATTAATAATTATCGTCGAATTGGATATACGGAATATTAAAAAATATAAAAAATTAAATCGATGTAACACTTAGTTTCCTACTAACTTACTAAAAACGTAAAAAAGCCTGAGGGCCGAAACGTTGGAATAATTTTAAAGAATAAAAGTTGAGAGAAAAAAAGGATCAAAATTGTTTTAATTAAGAATGAACTAAACCACTCTAAAACAAGAATATATAAAATAATTTACTAAAAACATTTCTAACATCATCATCATCATCAGTATCACGTATCCAAACATTCCTCATCAGTAGTAGTGATCGAAAGAGGACTAACGTGACTTAGGAACCCAAAATTGTCAGAAGCTTCCGTATCACCATTAGATCGTCCCATTTTTGAGAATTTCAATTAGTTTCCAAAATAAATTCATGATTGGCTGCATCTTCTCTCTCACATTCTGACTCGCTGAGTCCTAAACATAATATTGAAGCAAAAGCATGTTAATTTTATGAAACACGTGATGAGTTCAAACGTATCTTCGACTTTTTTCCCCAAGTTTTAAACATTATTGGGTTACACTACGATAGTTGGTGAGAGAAAACTGCAGCTAGTTACACAAACGTCACAATCAAGTCAAGAGGAAGCAAACACTTCTGATTCCTTCATTTAAAATAATGAAGTTTAATGTTTTCAACAATTTAGTATACTTTTTGAATTATAAATTTAAAAAAAAAAACATATAATGTAATACAACATAAAACCCAAGTAGAAGTATCTAATAATGTATTTAATATCAGTATTTAATAATGTTCTTTAGAGAGGATTATTTTGGCTTTAAACGAGGGCATCTTTGACACAATGTTGAATATCCCACACATCTGAATTTTTATTTAAAATAATAAAGTTTAGTCTTTTAAACATTTTAATATAATTTATTAATATTTGTTTTAGTATAATTCCCAAAAACAAATAGTTTGATATAACAACAGATAAAAGTAGAGGTAATAAACCTCTTGAGGCAGTTTTTTTTTTTTTTTTAACCAGCGAAAACATATCAATTTTTTTTTAATTTAAAAAACACAATTTAGAACATTGTCTTGGCAAAAAAATTAAGAAAATACAAAGACAATAAAAATTTTAATTTTAATTTTGGATATTAGTCATAATACTTTGCTCCCTATGTAAACATAAGCTAAAACTATATAAAGAGGATTATTGAAGAGATTAAATAATTGTTAATTATTTATTTTATTATCTCATTGTTATTTTCAATTCTCGAGGTTGAAAAATTATAGCAACATAAAATACAATGCCTTACAAATTTTCTCGAGTGTGCACAGTTTGTCCTGTTTACCGTGCTCCAATTAACTTGAGAGTACAAGTTAAGGGGTTAATAATGTCCTTTACAGAGGACATCTTTGAAGTCTAGTTGAAATTTTTCAAAATTTGTTCGTAATTAGGTTTTCCAAATATTTCAGCTCCATTCTATGGGCTAGGCACCTGAAGGTATTTTTAAAATAACTTATATTAATATATTTCAACTATAATTAATTAAAATATTTTAGTAACAATTTTGTTCATGATTTTGATTTCATTTCTTTTAGTTTTCTAAACAAAACATCACTTGCCACCATTGATATTTTCAGTCTACGATTTTTAATGAAACTCTCCCATGATCCTACTATTAAGAAATTAAACTTGTCACCGGACTATAAAGTCGAATTATAGTATGAATTAGTGGTAGCTGACCCTTCAGGAGGCAGGAGAAAACCTCACGGTATCGGGTACAATCTTTAAAAGTTGTAGTGATATATTTTTTTAAAGTAAGTAGCTGAAAACGCTTGTAAAAATATTTATTGTGCAATTTCTAATTTTATTTTTAAAGTCAGACAGTTTATTTTATGCTTCGTAAAACAAATAAAAAACTGTTTAATTCATACCATCTATTCGATAAATATTATAAATAAAATTAACTAATTACTAGAGGGCGGACCAACCCTCATTTAGCATATTGTACAACTGTTCGTTTAATTTTACTAATTGTTGTTCAAACTGTATATCCGTAATTTATATATATTCGGTAGTTCAGATTGTATTATTGAATAGTTTTTCCTTAAAATGACTTCGGTCAATACAAGGATAACAATGTATTGCCAGGATAGGATATATGTATGTATATATACACATGTATTTATATTTGTTTAAATGAATAAAGTGGGTATGAAAAAAATTTTTTTTTTTCAAAATGGTGTAAGCATGAAAAAAAAATCAAGTATTTATTGAAGCATTTTAACTTGCACTTAAATTCATTAAACCTTATATGCAAAGTAAAATATAATATTAATATTACAATTTCCAGGCGTATCCCTATCCCCTATAACAATGCAGTAAAAGAGATGCCACCCATTAAAGTTGTCCCCATATATGCCATACCCTATATATAACCATGGGGCTTAGAAAATAAAGTATCAAACAAATTAGCTTAAATATGTTATTTATTTAATGGTATTTAATTTTAATGGTCATTTTCGACTTTTTCTGCGCTTCCATCGACGATTTTAACTCATTTACTAAAGAAATTGAACATTCTTAGAGACAATCTAATTTGAAATCATTACTCTGAGGTTAATGCTCATTCTATTTCTTACAATAGAAACTGCTATCCTCGGTCTTTTTCATTTTTATAGCAAGAATATTAGATTTCAGGTTATCGAGCTCAGTCGTTCAACAGCGGTTGATTCTTCATTCTTATCAAGAACGCCTTCGTCGTCACCGAAGAAGATATCAGTTGGGAGTTTTGTTCTTTCTATCTGTGCCGACTAGGACAACAGAAGAACCTGTCGTATCAATATTCCGCCTTCAATAATAAAATATGTGTACTCCCTTTATTTATAGGACGGTAAATTTTAGAAAAGAGAAAACAAAACATTCGATCATATAATTTTCTAATACCTACCTGAAGTATTATTGTATTTTATTAAACATAATATTTTAATTTGTAATTTAATGAATTTCAAAAACTAATTTTACTAATTTATTTTTTTTAAGACCTTGAGATGGGGAGTGAACCCCATAAACTGCTGAATAATAATTATACTAGACATGCTGAAATTATAGAGTTAAAAAATCATAGAAACTCCCTGAACTACAATTATTGTAGAAGGGAGTGAAATTATTTTTTTTTACATCAGAAGAAAAAACAGAGTAAAAAAAAATAATAAAGAACTTATGTTTATTAAAATAATGTACACTTATAATAGTAATAAACACAATAATACACTTTTGAGGTATGTAAAATCAATTATTACACGGTGATCACTAGAAACTTTTTTGTATAGTAGAGAAATATTTCACAGCTAGATTTACAACACCTGTACCTGTTGGTTGTTTTATTTTAATCTACTGGAAAGGAAATGAAAAATATATTAGCTTTTAGATAGAAATGTGTATATTTTTATCCGTAATTTTAAACAAATATGTATTTTTATATATAAAATATTATATATAATATTTAAAAATGATTGACCGTAACTTAATATGAAGGAGATGGTCAGAAAATACTGGTTGTGGTCAAAAAGGTTTTCAGCAAATTGTTTGCTGACGTTTCGTCCCACTTCATCACAGCTAAAAAAGATACAAAAAGACAAAAACTGAAGAGGAATTGAGGATGAAAACACAACTTTTTGGAGGAAATCCGTATATAAATCTTTAAAAAAGCAAAATATTAATTTTTTTTAAACAACTTATTTAAAATGTACTGCGATAGAGGAGTAGTAAGTAGTTAATGATTAATTACAAACAAATATATGCTCCTTCTTTTTTTTTTAATTTGGAATTATTTATAATGTTTATTTAATGTTCCAACAATAATTCCGAATTTATATTGTGCCCCTAATTAATATTCACATTCAAAGAATATTTTTATTTAAGATATATTTGTTTTATTACTTAAGTTTTGTTTGTGTGTTATCATGCCGCTATTTATATAAGATTTTTACATATAAATCCAGCTTTGGATCTTTAAGTATTAAGCAACAAGGTTGTCGAAAATTTTATCGAAATTCTATACGTAGAATGAAATACAATGGTGAGTATTCTAGTTTTTTAAATTTATTTATCTTTATACGTGGTTACTAAAAGTATCAACACTAAATGAGTCAATAGATTTTAATAACACTAGTGTAGTATCTCCAATATTTGTGGCGGATCACCGCAGAAGAGGATAGAGAGGAAGAGGAAGAGGAGATATGCGAGTGGAATATATAAAGAAGATAAAATCTGTTATTAAAAAGTGTTATTAACAAAACAAAAAGAAAAAAAAATCACAAAGGAACAATAAAACTATATATATATGTATAAATTTAATGGAATTTATTTATAAAAGAAAAAGTATCACTGCATTTCGTTATATCATTTTTTATATTGTTTTATATGATTGATTCGTATGCTGTGTGTTATAGCAAGCTACTATATTTGGTTAGCATTGCTTGTTGTTGCATAAAGCATTTCTCTCTACACACAGAGCTTTATTAATTAGATAATTAAATAGTCTTAATAGTATAATGTTTAAAAATATATATATATAATGTTTAACAACAACTTTAAATAACATCCATATTTATTTTGTTACTGTTTCATTATTTTATTCCAACATTTTTTTTTTAGACGCGGTAGGATTTCATAATAGCTAGTAGTTTTTCAAATTGAAGTAGCGGAGAATAAATTTTTAGGAGTTTTATGAGTTCAAATTTATTCAATCATTATATATTGAAATAGTTGAAATTGAAAAAAATAATTAGCAATAATAATTAATGTATATTATTATAGAATTAAATAATAGTGAGATCAACTAAAGACATGGATTATGGTCCTTTTTTTTATTGTAATTTTTTTTGTCTCAATGAATTAGTAAAATGCTTAGAAGTTAACTGTTTTGAAAGTATTTTAAAGACTCAAAGCTTTGTGTTTGGAATCTATAAGTTACATTCTAAAATTCCTTTTATATCTTTTTGAGTTTCAGTTCTTTTATATTAATTACCTTAGAACTTGGCTCTTCAGTTGTATGCCAGGATTGTGTTAGTTAAGAGCTACAGATCTCAGAGAAGATCAGTTTATTCCAATAAAAATTCTTTAGAATCAATTTGTACTCATTTTTTTACTGCTCACAGGCTCATTGCAATTGGTTTTGAAACAGTAAGAAAAGGCTATCAACATAAATTCTGTAATCCCAATAGCATAATAGCACAAGGCTAATGAGAGATTTCACTCTTTATGAGAGGAATGCTACTTATGGGTATAGATATAATATATATCAAGGGTATGAGAGTTCCAAGAAATCGAATATAGCTTCGGATATAACATTAATATTAGTGAGAAATTTAAATTAGATTCATCGAAACTTTGAGGTTGAGGTACTTTCTTACATTTTCAACATAGTTTTTTATTTTGAAGTTAGTATACAAGAAAATTCATTTACAATATGCTTCCCCAACATGCTTTTAGTAATACCTGAACGAATTACTTACACATTAGAAAAATTGAGAGTGAGAACACTGATGAAAACATATAGATAGCTACATACTGGTTCCTGAGTGAACCATAACGTTTTGGAGTAGGAAGAGCCGTTACAACCTGCCCTGCTCCTAGGCAATTGAGTAAAGAGATAATCGTTTTATAAATATTTGTCTACTAATTTCTTTTATATACTTCAAGCGTACTCTTGTAACCACAATGCGATATAATATAATATTTTTCAAAGAATATAAACAAAAAAGAGATTCTCTGCTTGACTAAAAGTTAAGTTTCTGGCAGTTAATTTTAAAATTTATCTAAGAATAGTAGGTCACTTTGCCCTATGAGTTTCAATAGATTAAAAATTTAATTATTTCTACGAATCCAGATAATCATCTTCGAAGGTACAATATAATTTACAGTTAACAAATCACGAAATTCTCTGTTGAATATTTTCTAATGCAGAATTTTGTTGCAAATAATAATTTTGGAATCCTTTAGCGCTAGAGCAGAGGTTGCAAAAGTCGTGGTCCAAGGGCCACTAGTGGACTGCGGGAAAATTTCGATGGTCCCCAGAAAAATATAATTACTCATCACGTTATGTTTTAGGATGCATTTAAGCAAAATTCAATTCATAACAATACATGAATATTTTTAAAAACACTTCTTCATAGAATAACATCACAGTAAATATGTCGTACTGCTGTTGCTGCATTGTTTTACCTTCATTTTCTGTCTTGTCTCGTTTCGTGCTCTTCCCATATTTCATTCTTCTGTATGTCACAAATGTATATCATTTGAAGCATTTATTTATTTACCATTTTTTTAGTGAACAGGCGATGAATATTCTGATTCAATTCTTCACAATTTATTTATGTGAAAAGCCCTTTTCATCTATTCCAGCCATTAAAACACGGTTCCGATCACAGCTTGAAATAAATGCAGTTCTCCATCTTGTTAGTAACAACATTAGATCCAAACATTCGTAATCGTTCAAGGAAGCAGGGACATCCATCACACTAGGAATGTATAATGTTAAAAATTTGATATACTTAAACCATTAATTAATTGTTTTGTTTATTTTTATAATGGTTTATTAATAAAGCTTTTATAATTTGGTTACAATTAATAGTTTAATTTTATTAACTAGGTACATTTTTGTGTGTTCTTAGTTCACAATTTTTTTTTATAAATATATTTAACACTTAATAAATCCTATTAATGGTGCGCGAGATTTTAATTATGAATTTACTTGTCCGTGAGATCAAAAGGTTTGGCGACTGCTGCACTATAGGTCAGAGAATTTTAGCATGTTTTGGTTCTTCAATCTCTTTCTTAATATTAAACTTAAGTTGCTGAATTTTCGTATTAATTTATGGTTTATGAATGGACGAATGGTTTATCCCTATGAATTGAGGAATTATATGTACAGATTTACAAACAGTTATCATTTGGAAGAAGAGCAGACTATTTGGCAATGATTAAGGGATGATACGGCCGCCAATGGACAGTGAAAGAGTTGCACAAGCTGAGAACCCCACCCCAGTGCTGAAGGCTATATATACCACTGAGCTGTCGGCTCCGGGCGTCACATCTCCGCAATGCTCAGGTCGATACAGGTGAGTCAGAAAAGTCAACTAATTGCTCAATTTATTGTTTACAGGTGTTGTTATATAATTTCGGTCAATGGAGGTAAGTTGTGAAAATACAAAGTGAAATTAGTACGTCAGAACACATCATAGATTATATGGTCTCTTCGTGCTTACGTTTGAAATATGTATTTATCAGTGAATAAACAGTTAATTATATTGTCAAAAATGAATAAAATATTTTGTTTTTATTGAATTTTACAACTGAAGAAAAGAGTGGATGAAGGTGGTGTGCGACATTTTAGGAAAAATAGGGATTTTTACTTTGAAGAATATTTTAAACACTCCTTTCTACACAGGACCTTGTTTTATTATTATAAATTTTACATTGTTTTTCAGAAGTTAGAAGCTGAGTTTCTCACTCTAAAATAGGAATAAAAAATATTTAAATTCATTTCCGGTTATATTCCTAGCAATGTAAGGTAACACTTTCATCCACTCATTTGTTTAACTATACTAAAAGTGCAATAAATAAATATAATAATTGGATCGATATTAAATTTATAGTGACATCATGTATAAATAATTAAATCAGAAACAAAAGTCCTATAAAGTTTTGAAAAAATTGACATTTTTTACATTTAATACTTTCAACTAAGGCTAAATTTCGATAATTCGATAAAGTAAATATGCTTAATATTTATAAATATTTTCATCAATAATTTATGAAATAAAAAAAAATTATAGATTATTATTTAATTGGAGTTTTGATGTTAGTTAAATTTTCTTTCTTCATATTTATTTTATTTTTTTAAGAACCTACAATTACAATGGTGGAAAATTTCTTTAAAATAAAATCAATAAATAATTACTCATTTGACTTTTTCTGTCCTCATAAATAATAAACTCGTCATTTAAAAAACACTAGCCAGTAAAAAAAATAAAAAACTATCTATCTTTTAAATTAGATTAAATCTTTTTATTGAACATAAAAGTAGCTTTAATTAAGTTTTATATGTTTCATTGATCAAAATAATTACACTACCATATAATATACATACACATGGAAAAATAAAACATAAACATGAGTGGCCCATAATAAATTTACACTACATATTTGATATAATTAGACAAATATTAAGGCTGAAAATAAGACTACTTCAATTTGTTTTGTATATATTGTATGGCTAACGTATTTTTTGTTCGATTGCTATGGGAAATTTGATTCAAAAACTTCAAACTGTTAAATGACTATTGCATTTTGTAAATGTAAATAAGAATAAAGTTTACTATTGCTGTGAAATTACTAATAATCAAAATTTGTTTAAGAAATCGGAAACAGTAAAAAAATATTTTTTTTCTTTGCGATCACCAAGAAAAAAAAGTATTTTAAGCTATATATTTTAATGACCTTGAACTTGAAGATAATTTTTTTTTTGTTGGTAAGCTGTTATTTGAACTTCTCGATTTTCTTTTATATA
>NW_027107780.1:65434-88301 GCF_000696795.3 Halyomorpha halys | reverse complement strand
AAAATATATAGAAATAAAATTAATATACGCTTGTGTTTATATATTTGTATTAGTTAATATAGATCATTTGCCTAATTAAAAATATTCAAATTGTGTAGAAAGAACTTAGTCAGACCAACATCAGCTTTGATGCAGCAAAAAATATTTGATTTGGACTTTTTACCCAAAGCAGTTAAGAAAGTAGTATGACTAGACATACTAAATATATTATTATTCGTTATTCATTAATATAATAAAAAATCATCATATATAATAATATATAATTTATTGCTTGTTTTCAAAACAGCTTTTTTTACACTACAATTTTAAATAATTAAATAATTTGTTAGTTACTTTTCTGGTAATATATAGAGAAAGCAATTATTAAATAAAAGTGTATTTTAAAATTATATCGCACTTACTTAATACGTTAAAATTATCAGTATAATAATAAAGTTTAATATTTATAACTTAACCTATACTGATATCTACAATTAACCTTAAAGATAAAATCTTTTAGTAATATTATGTCAGTAAATTTCGTTATAAGCTTACCGCATACCGGCCATTCTTTCATTGGTGTTCTTTTTGTGTTACATTGATTACTAAAAACACCAAGCTGACCGGTGAAATAGGTATGATATTTTAGTTAAAACAAATTAAATAAATCATTTTTAAACAAATCACATATAAGTTTTACTTAACTGTTATTACATCAGATTTATGTGGAAGTAGATCTATATTTAGCAATATGGCACAAATTAAAAAGTTTCACCGATTACAACATAAAGCCATTATGTCATTAGTTATAACATTCCAAAAACCTTCAACTAGTACACTATTTAAAGAGATACGGGTCAAAACATATCCAAATGTTATTATTGCTGGCTTAAATTGTATTTGAGTACTTTTTCCTTTCAAGGATTTTAGAACAAGTCAGTCAAGTTAATTTTCCTTTATTCTTCATTTTTCGTATTCAAAAATAAATCCAAGGTTATTGGTGGCTATTAATCCAAAACAATTTGTTTTATTTTTCTTATAACTGTTATTGTGACTTTCTATATATTAATACGAGTTCATTTACTTTTAATGAAGCTATTATTTTTTTATAATCAAAGGTTTCAAATTTAATGGATGTAAGTAGCTAAGAAAGTATGATTTACAATTGCATAATAACATTCGGAATAATTGGTTTGCTTCAGCAATATTTCGCCCTCTACTGAACTCACTGATTACACTGGCCATATCCTAGCTTCCTCATTCTTATGATCACTTCTATATGAGACTAATTATTACGATATTTCGTAGATAGATATTTGTTTAAAATATAAACAAATATACTACATTATCATATTCAAGAAGCAATATAAGATAAATAACTAAAAAACAACCTATAACCTAAGAACTAACTATATGCCAATATGCTCTTTTCCTCTTAATTTTCTATTTTTCTAACTATTATTTGTCCCCTTGTATTATATATCTCATATCTTATATATATTATTTTTAGATATATATATTTCTTATTTGTCTAATTCTTTTTTAATAGCCTAAAATGTTTTATATATTATAAACCACACAAAATAAAATATTTCATATCAATAAATTTATTAAAATGATTTAATTTAATAATATATTAAGTTTACAATACAATATAATAAGTTAAAAAATAAAATAATAACAAAAATGATATAAAAGAAAAAAAAAGTACAAGATAAGTTTTTTTAATGATTGAAATATACTGAAGCCTAATAGTTAATATAAGAATTTATCATATATTTGTTATTTTTAAATTCCTTTCGTTTCTTAATTTAAGTATAATATTTTCATGGTTTTGGCATTATGTTGATATCCTAAATGTTAAAATAATTATCATTTTCACGTTCTAGGGCAACCATTAAAGTTTATAAAACATTAAATATCAGTTAATATTACACGGTTAAAGAAAAATATGGTAAACCAAAAGCGGATGATAATTATTTGGATAGATACTCATGTATACAAACAAAATCCACGCTTACTATGGTGGACAATATTTCTTCTTGTGATGCAACATTCTCCTTTCGTATCAGGAATGCTTCGATCGTGGCATATCCTTGATCGTATGAAAGTGATTCACTGATCTTTCGTGATTTGTAGATTCACCGTTGACAGTAAACTGTTTGAGAAAGACCATATTTCCATTGAGAAATATCATGATTTTTCGTAATTCAAATAGTATATATATATAATACTATATAATACTTATATTTCACAGATAAATCAGAAACAGAGACTCTGGTGAAGAGGAATAATTAATATAATAAAACATTTTGGTTACAATTACCGTAACAATAATTACAACAATAAATGGAAATCAATATTTTCCGAGGATATTCCGTAGGAGGTATCTAGGTAGGTGCCTATCTAGGTAGTGTGAGTTACTCTAACCTCAAAATCCTATTAATAACTGAGATACCTAAATGTAGGGCTATATACACTTCAAAACATAAAAAGCCCCACCTAAAAAAAATTGAACCTTGTTTTCTTAAAATTCACTATTTGTAACATAACCCCTACAATTATACAATGTATCATTATAATAATTAAATTTTTTGTTTACTTTCTGTCTCAGATTTATTAGGCAATATTTTGATTATCGATTTGAACTATTTTATTTAATTATTTTCCTTACTAAAAATAATGTTCGTGATGGGTATTGATATGAGTATTAGAATGAATATATTGTTCTTACAAAACCATACACTGTCTAAAATCTTGAATAAAATTTTCATCTCAAATCGAGACAGCTTATCGTTATAAAATTTTACCGAAGAAGCATTAAAGAGATTAGAATAAATGAAACCTTTAAATAAGGTAAAATTTAACGGAGTCCCCAAAAAAGGAAATGTCTTAAACAAACCCCGGAATACCATATTCAATGACGTATCCTGGTAAACAAGTTAATTAGACCAAATTGATAAAAACTACGTGACCTTAACTAATATTCTGATAAAAGGTTTAAGGTAGTTTTATAATAAATTAATGACACTGACCGGTAATAACTTGTTATTGAAATTTGTAGCAATTATTTTATTGGCTGTAGCCTTCGGATATTTAAATAAAAAACAAAATCAAAAAAGGCAATACGCCTTTCAGTATATGGAAAGGTACGAACTATTTCTCGCTAGGATATTAACACGTATCGACCACACGCTTGTCAAGGTCGTGGATGGAAAGTATATCATTATTATACTTAGCGGTGTATCGCGTTATACACGCGTCCGCAAACTTGATTGACTTAGTGTTATGAAAGTTGTATATCCACTTGCTTGCATTTGAATTTTGCCATCTTAAATACAATTAAGGTCTAGTAGTCGGAAAGTTTAATAGCTACACAGACAATTTTACTATTAAAGACGCCGAGGAAAAATTACAAGAGCCAAATTTATACATTTTAATTAATGATTTTTTAAATATAATTTATTTAATAATCAATATATTATCATGTATGCATTTATGTGTTCTCATAATTAATGAGATCAATAGATTTGCGATTGCTTCGAAAAGTTTATGGGGCCCAAGTTATTATCGGTTCTTTAGTTTCTAAGTAATTTTTTAGTAAAAATTTAATAATGCTAATTACGAAAAAAGTTTATGTTAAGCCTTACGACTGAGAAGAATATATAACATATATGGCGCAATGATCCATCACTGAATCAGTGACTCCTCCAAAAGCTTTTGCCATTCTTTACTATCCTCTGCAGTAGCCATCAAATAATTTTAATTTAGTAGTTTTCTGGCCCATCCGTGCGGACACTATCAAGTTATCCGAAGTTGGGTCTCCCCCTCTAAGAAGAGGTTTGGTTCGATGAAGGGACACCTTAGCCAGTTTACTAGAGATATCATAGTCGTTCATTCTAGCGACAAGCCCTTCCCATCTCAGCCTCCCGACCTTGATAAACCCTTCTGTATTTGTGTCCTTGAAGAGGTCATAAGGTTCCACATTTTTTCAACTTCAGTAGGTATTACCTTCTTTAATAGGGTTGAAGACTTTTTGGAATATTATTCTATTAGCTACGGATTCAGCAGAGTGAATTCGGCATATTAGAGTTCTGCAGAGCCCCACGTTGGTTTGGTTGGCAACTTATTCTATAGTTCCTTTTGAAAATTGTAATCATCCCAAAGTAACATTTATTTGCAGCTGCTAATCAGTGACTAACATCCTGCGAAGTATGATCAGGTCAGTTTATTTCTGAGTCCTTATAAGTTAAGTGTCAAACGTTTATGCTTCAATCTCAAAGTAGTCCTCCTCGCCATTTCTTCCTACTCTCATATATTAAGTTTTTTATTCATTTATCTCGAATCCGAACCTTTTGGCTCTTTAATCGAGTTGTATAGACGCCTCTTTTATTGATCTTAAAGATCTGGCAACTATGATGACATCATCAGCTAATTCCATTAATTAAATTTATTCTATACCGAGGAGAACAAGATGGAAACTTTAAAACTATTTTTTTTTTTAGTACGACTACCTCTTTATGCATTGAGGATTTATTTGTCTATTGTATAATTTCAGATTGCAGTTGGTATCTTATTTGAAAGCGAAGTCTATTATTCTATTTTTAGATTGTTTATTGCATTCAAAAAGTAGAACTACCCAAAACGGCTTGTTTAGACTATGAGAAACTAATGCTGGCTTAGCATTATCATATTTAGCATAAAATCAAAGATCATAACAAACTCAGAGGTAGGAAGTGAATAATCAGGAGGGATAATAAATAAAAATCTTTAATACAAAATACTACATTTAGGGAAATACATTACATAAATGTATGTATCGGACATTAAATGCAACTAGTACATTAATTATTCCTTCCGATTAAATACAATGGCTCATTTCAATTGATGATATGAAATCCTGTTATGGAACCTTGGATTGCCATCTCATCCATCTATCTACTTCTGCTTGATGGATAGTCTTATCCTTAGTCCATCCATCTTGTCCTTATGACAATATAATTTGCTTTTTTAATTCGAATAAAGTTTTACCGCAAAAAGTTTTTAACATATTCTATTATACACTGTGCTAGGAAAGTGTAATATACAAGATTATTCTATATCAAGTTACAATAAATATGTCGGTCCTTGGCAAACTAATATTTGGCATTGTTTTGGAATTCCTAGTCAACTTGAGGACCTCCAGATCAGTTCTGAGATTGTTTATCCTTGTGCCAGGAAGGAATGTCTGCGATACCACTATTACCACGTGACTCATATAATTAATAGAAAAAAAATTTAAAGTTATTAATCTATCCATAATCGTATCAACAGCACGTCTAGTTTTCATGACTGTTGCATCTGTAAAATGTTTTTTTTAGTCCACTTAAAGAAAACTGCATATAAAGATTATAATAAGTAAAAATGTTTAAAAGATAAAAATTGCGTGAATTATGACATGTACATCTTTGAAGGCGGGTTTAGATATAATTGTGTACATGAGTTGTATTGGGTTCAAAGAATCTTTTATCAACCCAATTTTCCGTAATACGTTTAATAAAATGTAATATATAATGTAATTAAAGTATAATTAAAGCGTGGTACCCACTGCGATAAATTCCGTTCCTACTTTTAATATAATTCGTCGAATGTTATTATAATTTGAACAGAAGTATAAGTATTGAGGAACTACAGTTACAAAAAAAAATGATAAGAGAATATAGGTGTGATTAAAGATGAGAAATACTTGTTATTTTTAAAATTCGAAACAACGTAGCTTACGCCTTCTGTCCAGAACACTATGCCATTTTATAATCTGTTTGAAAACAAACAGAAACCATGAAAATGAGGAAAAACCGCAATACTAACGGAATAGTTTATTTGATTTAGAGCTCCTTCCTAAGAAGAAATCAAGAAAAATTCAGTTGTTTTTAAAGGAAAATTTTGGCTCATTGGCTTTTTGGCTCATTGGCTTTTTTGGCTCATTGGCTTGGAAAATTTTGGCTCAAATTTTGGCAACGTTGGCTCAATAAAATAGTTTAATTCTACTATTTGAGTTTTTTTGACCGCACCCGGACCATATTCCTTTCATAGAAACCAAGATGTTTTATCAGGATAAGGTAGTTATCCTTTAATTACATAAACGGTTAATTATTACAAAATGAATCATCACGACTACTGAGTATACTTTATTAGCCTACAAGAAAAGATAGAATCAGTTAAATAAATTTTTATATTTTCCTTTAAAAACAACTGAATTTTTCTTGATTTCTTCATAGGAAGGAGCTCTAAATCAAATAAACTATTCCGTTAGTATTGCGGTTTTTCCTCATTTTACAAAGAGCCGGTAGCGATTAAAAGTCATTAAATCTGTTGACAACAATATAAAACACAAACAGACCAATGCAGATGCACCAAAAAGTATCCTTGGGGTTCCGAAGGGCGTGGATCCCCAATCGTCGAACGGCAAACGGGATACAAGGTCGACAACTCCACTTAGGAAATAATTTAAAAGCTTTTTACAAAATATCCGCCTCCGTTCTTCTGGGGTTTCACACTTCTGGTACTTCTAAATAACACTCCATGGCGCGTCGAATGGATTAGAAATGATAATATTTAATTATAGAATGGATAATTAATGCAAAGGTCTCGAACTTTCCTAAGCGGCTGTACTAAGGAAGCCCAGTGCCCTGGCCTTGACAACATTCCTTCTATATGGGTGTGGTGTGTCTCCTTTGTCCCTAGTTTGCTTATTCTAAGCTTAGAAGGTATTTTTCCATAGAAACTTGATGGTTGATATCTATATTAATTTGTTACCATAAGGTACATTCGGGAATAGAGACGGTTTGGAGTCGAGTAAAAATATCCATCGAAAGCTATAAACAAAGAAAATATTTATTTCACGGGTATGAAGAATTATTTTAAGAATCAAAACACTCAAATCTTAACTGAGAAAGTTCCAGTTCACAAAAATAATAGATGTAAATAAAAGAAAAAAGATTGATTTAATGTTTTCATATGTTTCTATGGAACGTAAAAAAAGGTAAAATATTCGTCGACTGAATTAAAAGGCTGGTATATAAAAAAAGTAGATTTAAAATCGTAGTTTCGTGAATTGTACGATAAGATTATTACGATACAATTGTAACCTATGCAATATTGGTGAAACCTACAGCTTTGTCCTAAATATGAATATATTGGTGGGGGAACTAAGCATGGATTTACAACACCAGGACTCATTGGATTGGATAAATCACTCATATAAAATGTTATTAATTAAATTTTATAAGAGAATCCTGCCTTGAAACTACTCCCTCGGATAAGAAATTCCATAGTTAGGTTAAATGGAGAAGAATTAGAAGAGGCTACACAGAGTCGACTTTATCACTAAAATCGACTTCCACGCTAAGTAACTTGTTTCATCTAGATATTCTCATTATTAAGGGGGGGGGATAGCGGGTTGGAGGTGAGAATACAGCACCCTGAATACGTAAAAAAAAATACAATTATACTTATTAATTCAAATCAGCTAATCAAAAAAAGTATCGTCCTATAACATTCATATTATCAGTGCTTTTTTAAATTTTTTTTTTTTTTTAAATTCAAGTTGTAAAAGTTCAGTGATTTTTTTTATTTCCTAATTCTGGAGAATTTTGAAAGAGTTTGTAATTTTTTAATATACAAAATTATGTTTTCAATATTCGAAACGAAAGAAATATTGTTTTTTTCATTCCTTGATATCTATTAAATTTATCAAATTTTACATCCCTTTTTGGAGACTAAAAAAATAAATTAACTAAATTACAGTTAAAGCTAAAATATTAATCAACATCATTCATTACTGAAAGAAAAATATGATTGTTGGTTTCCTGGTAAGTTGATGAGGAAATGTTTGTTGAATCATCGTGTAAGAGACACCACCTTCCCGATGACTTTGAACTCTTCCTACGGATGAAGGTCGGGGCGGATAACTGTGTGTGGGACTCAAAGATCCGGTATTTCAATGGTAACATATTCAGAATATACCCATGTTTATATGTACAACATAATTTCAAATTGGAGAGGAGAACAATTAACCTCCATTAATTGGGCAGCTAATAGGTATTAACTATAATTTTTATTTAACGTTCAAATGATTTTTATTTCAAATGTTCAAAACCACTTGACTCAAAACCAGCACGCTAATTTCATTAAAATTGAATTAATTTTTAAATGTGCGTTTAATGAATGATAATTGGGAATAATAACTTGATCATGAATCAAACTTCAGGAAGAAAGCACTTTAAAAAGAAAACACTTAAAATCGATACTCTTGTTATGAACTTTCAATTAAATTTTTTTTTTAAATTACTTATATTATTCATGATAATGAAAAACAATCATATTTATTTTTATAAAATTAATATATAAAGGTATACTTGAAAAGATAAAAATGTAACAGAAAAGGGACTGTGGGAAAAATCCTATGACGTCAATGAAATTATGCCAGCCATAATATAATTTTTTTTTAAAGAATATATAAATATTTTATCTGTGAGAAACAGTGGTTATAAATTGAAATTGCATTTTATCTTTTTTTTTTTGCTGCATAATTTTTTTTTATAATTAATTTTACACATTAAATTTTTGAATTGTACCTTCAATATTAGGTTGTTATAATGCTACCATTAAAAACAAAATACTGAATAAAATAATTCAAGGCAGTTTTTCAACTAGCTTCAGATGAAAAAAAGAGAATGAATCAAAAGTCAACCTTGAAAAAGGAATGGTTCTACAGATGAATGTGATCTTTCTCTCAACAGTTCTAGGCTCAACTAAATATAGCCTTCATTTCCAATTTTAAATATTAAATTTTAAAATATATATAGTATATTTGCAAAATGGGAATAAATAAACATCTAATTTTTTTTTCCAGATTCATACAATTCACCTTCATTCATTCATATACACCTTCATTCTATCTTCCATTTTTTATTAATGCGTGTTGTAATAATTAATACCTGTGAAATTCACCATTGTGAAAATAAAATGTAATTTTTTACAGATTGAAAATCTGATTTGATCTCGGACAAATATTCTTAATATTAAGAAAATATAACTACTTTTTTCTTTACATTTAATATATTTTCCTTCACTTTAATTAATTGGCACTAACAAAAATATTTCAGGTATAAAAAATATTGTGGTGAAATGAAAAATGTAAAACTCAAACGTGAAAATAATTTATTCGTTTTTTCTAGTCCTCATAAAAAAAACTTTTAAAATATTAATTAATGGAAATATAAGATGATTTTCCAGTAAATAACGAAATTATTTATTTAAATATTGTAAATGTCTTAATTGAAAAAAAATATATTGATTTTATCATATAATTTTTATGTTAATCGAATAAAAAGATTCATTGTGAGCCAAAAAATTTTTTTTTTCAATTTATGCAAAACCTCAACAAATTTAAGGTACATTCAAATCATTAGTAATAATAGTAGTTTTATTATTCTAAGAATGTTATCAATGTAACAACGGTTTATTGATTGTATTTCCATCTCTACATAGTCTGAAAATTGTTACACTAATTTCCCTCCAATAAGTTTGAAAATAAATCCATTATGGTGAGCTAGTATGGGTAACTACGGCCTATTATTTAAGAATCTATTCTTTTGAAAATATTTTACCTAGAAATAATGAGGTTCGGTAGATTTGTAAACAGTCCACGTCCTGGAAGATTTCTCTATGCAGATCAGGTTACAAACAGGTTATTTAAACTGTTGTATAAGAGTGAAGATGAGTCGAGGTTCACTGTCTAACAGGAAATAGTTAATTGAAGAAGTACTAGATCAACTACTTTTTCAATCAGATGTTAATTTCCCTTTTTAGATTCGATAAAAGAAATATATACAGCCTATTCGGTATATCTTTAAATAAATATTAACAAAATCATTGGATCAAACTAATTTACTACTATTACCCTAAAATTGTCATTTTTCACATACTTGAGTTGTTATTTGGTGTCATTGGATTTCGTAGTAATATATTGATTAATATTAGTTTTGATTATGTTGCAGTTGCTGGCAGCTTGCCTCTTATGTGCTGTGGCATGGGCACAGCAGCAATATGAATACACCACTCCAGTCCCCATCCTGAAGCAGATCAACAGGCATAACGACGACGGTTCATATTCTTACGGGTATGAGGCAGCAGACGGAAGTTTCAAGATCGAGACCAAGTACCCCACTGGTGAGGTCTATGGCAAGTACGGCTACGTCGACGACACCGGAAAGGTGAGAGAGGTAGAATACGGGGCGAGTAACAGAGGATTCGAACCAGCCGGATCAGATATCAATGTTCCTCCTCCGACCCTCACAAAAGACAACACCATTAGCGGCCAGGATGATGGGCAATACAGGGAGGATCCCAGCGTATACCACAAGAACGCACAGCAATTTAGCAGCAGGAGGCCCGTGGCTCAATATCAGCAGTCACAGTACCAGGCCCAGCCTCAGCCTCAGTATCAGTCTCAACCTCAGTACCAGGAGCCCGAACCTCAATACGAGCCAGAGCCACAGTACCAGCCTCAGTCTCAGTACCAGTCTCAGCCAAGGTACCAGGCGCCCCGCAAGATCGTGCCGGTCCCAATCCCATCCGTGTTCCAGCAGTCACAGTCGCAGCCTTCCTACCAGCCCGCTCCACAGTACCAGCCTGCTCAGCCTCAGTATCAGCCGGCTCCACAGTACACCCCACAGCCACAGTACAACCCAGCGCCTCAGTACAACCCACAACCTCAGTACCAGCCACAGTACAGGCCACCCGTCAACAATCAGCCTTACTACAACCCCGCCCAGTTCGACACACACCCAGCAGTCAAGAACATTGACTACTTGTCTGGATCGTATTCCATAGACTACACTGGCAAAAAATAACACCTCCTTTCAATCTAAGTCTTTTTCTAAGTCCTGTAAATAATTGTGTGTGAATGTGTGTGTGCTGGTACTGCGTGTGGATGATGTACTGCGTTTGTGCGTTTCTGTAACTTATAGCTTAAATAATAAAAACTGTTTTATTACACCGTTTTTTTTTTATAGTTATTTCATATAATCTTCCAAACTTATTTAAATAAAGTAAACTTACAAAAAAATCCTGACTGTATAAAAATTAATAAAGTAAAGTATATTATAGTATTATAGGGAGGACTCTGCTATTAAACTGTTATTAAAGAAAAAAAATACCCAGCAGTAACATTTTTGATACTCCATCTATATTAGAAAGTTTTGCAGTAGTTTCTACATAGAAATTACAAATACAGGTATAAGAATTGCTAACATAATTTACAAGTTTGTTAAGTATCCTTTTTAGAGAGTTATTGAAGAATGTTATTATACCTGACCTCATATCTATTGTGACAGTAAATGATACAAGTTGGAGGTATCAACACATAAAATATAAAAATTTATTATTTAAAAGATTTAAAAAAAATATATCACTTATATTTTCAATTATTATGTATATATACTACCAATAAAAATTTAAAGCTTACCATTGTTAAATTAAAACAAAAATATTTTTTATTTTATTTTTGAATCTACCTAGAGGAAATGATAGTAAAGTACGCTGTAATGTAAGTCCTAGTGGCCTGAAGTAGAACGTTGCGGGTTCGATTTATTCAGTCAATATTTATTTCAAGGCGGCCCCAACAAATGAATCTTTAACATCATGAGCATTCCCACTCTGAGACTGAATTTTCTTTGATAGAAGATCTCTTGGAGAAAAAAAAATCAATAAAAAATTAACCCAAATTATTAATATTAATTTTGTAATACATCGTATTTTAATTCACTTTTAATAGTTTCCATAAATAAAAGTATAGAATAAATAATGAATAAATTCGACGAACAAATCTTATTCATTTTTTTATTTTCATATTTTGACAAAAATAATTTACAATGCTGAATAGAATGGAGAAAAACTCTATTGTTGCTTAATATATGTAAAACAGGAAATACATATAATAGTAGATGTACATTGGAATAATAGAATAAGGTTATATTGAAATAAACAGAAGAAATCTAATAAGTTGAGAAACGATATATCTTATATAGTGTGGAAAATAATGTAATATGTAATGAAGTAAGATAAGTAATGAACTGTTGAAGAATGCAGCTGGATAATACAATAACAAGAAACACGAACAAACTTAATGATAATACTTGATATATAATTTCCTAAAAGTAAGGCAAGTCAACATGACTAAGCCGTATCTCCAAAAATACATTGAAAATTAAACATTATAAAAAAAAATCAGACATTTTTTCTTCTCCTTATCCTCCTAAAAAGTTTTATTTTCACAAATACAAATATATAAACAATAAAAATACGTATATACAGTTTACTAAATATTTATCCTTTTATTGTCCGAAGACAAATTTACCCCGATAAATCAAACATACTTATAGGACTATGTTAAATAATATAAAAATAATGTAATAAATGTAATATGTTGAAGGAAATTATAATTAAAAGTAATACCTAGCGATTTTGATGAGTATTCTTTTTTTTATGGTTAATGTGTTCATAGGAAAAGGCCCTAAAAAAACAAAACATGAAAATCTAAATCATATTTACATTTGGGGGAAAAATTTGTACAGAAGTTAATTTTTTCAAAATTAAATCATTTTTCGTTAAGACTTTTATTGTATTTTAAATGATTCATGAAACATAAAGGTTTATTTTACTTTATTCATAAATTCAAAGTAATAATCATATTAAGCAAGGTTTATGTAATACATTTCACATAATTCACTCATAAAAATATATATTCAGAAATGGTGTTTCCATTTTATTGTTTACTTATTAAAATTTTCTGAATAAGACTTGAAGTGGCAGCCAACTCCACCCCATTTGGAAGCCACTATCATTGAGCGGTCTAATACAGGGACTATTCAAGGGCAGTGGGTTGTTACGTATCCAGGAATGTTGCTGTTTTCTAGTCCACATCTGACATAACCATATCTCTCGGCAATTACGGATTGGAACAAAAATATAACGAGATAATGTTTCCTGATTACATTCAAGGGAAGAAAGTTGGAAGTGTAAATACTAACCCTCAATATGGAAGTGTTGTGCGTTCATCTTCATCCTGTGCTGGATTTTAAGGGGACGAAATCGCAGAGAACTGTTATTGCCCAAAGTACACAATTTATTAATAATCAATAACAATTATAAATAATTTTATAAATTGTTTAAATAAAAAAAATAAAAATTAAATATATTAAGCTATAAATATATAACCTAAAAATCAAATTTAAATCAGAGAAAATAATAAGGTGCTTTTAATAATTAAGAAATAGAAGATGAAGAGAGGCAATTAATATTATAAAACAGTAAAAACACAATAAGCTTTAAAATAGATACAAAGAATATGATCATAAATACTGGGGGTATCATAAACAAGTTAAATATTCCATAATTCCTGCTACAGACAGAACAAAAAATAAAATTATATAATAATTAATTAGAAAAAAATATTAAAAAAGTTTATTTAATTTATTTTTAAGTCTTATGTATGTGTAGGATTTGATATTAGTGGGAGAGGGTAGATAGAATTGATGAAATCATACTCACCTACTGCTTTCGATGCATTTTAAGAGGGGACTGAGGAAAGGGAGTATGATGGAATTAAACAGTTTAAAAACATTAAAAGAAATAAACAATAGGTAAATATAATCAAATAATCAAGATATAAAACGTAAAATTAATTCAATTAAGTAAGAAGAGATTCCAGGTAAAATTAGAACAAAATATATTTATATGGGTAATTGCCAAAGAAACTCAAAAAAGGGTATTTAAAACATAAATAATAGATGTCAATAAAGAATGTGTTATAAATATAAAAATTATATTATATTATATTTATTTATGTATTTAAACATTCTCATCACTTTCGGTTACACGGCAGTTCCAGAATGTCAGTCACATAAGGAATGTGATTATGCCACCCTTGTTAACAAACAGATATATCACATTCATGTCTGTCTTCATCCATCTTTAACAATAGCTTCATTTTCTAGAGGCCAACATATCGAGAATTTTAGACCCTAATTTGTAAAAAAAGTTAATAGGGAATATGTAGGTATCAATGGTTCTACCTTTTTAGACAAATATAGCAAAGAAAGACGTAAATTGGAAACATTGAACTTTGAAATTATGAAACAATTTATTGAACTCGGAATAGAATGTAATACAAAAAAAAGTTACAACATTGGAAATCAACTTAATGAGAAGGATGGACCAGGTATGCTGCTACCAACTTAGTAATCTTCGGCTCTATTAGAGTCAGCAGTAATATTGTTGACCATGACAAAATATAGTTATTCACGCCCCCCAAATGCATTTGTGACTGTCAGCACCCCCCTGAATTCCTGCAGTACCATCCAGGGGGCGGTGGCGCCCACTTAAGGAACCACTGGGTTAGATCAAAGAGTCCTGATACCCTCTATTGCCTAGCTCTCTGTGCCTCATAGGCGGTGCATGCGATGACCATGAGCTTGATGGTGTACCCAACAGGGATATAAGAGGTCAATGTCCTGGCCATGTTCATTTCTCCCAATCCTGATGGTGGAGAAGTATTTCCGAAGGACAGGTCCTTTTGGGGTGGCCAACCACTGCCGGTTCCATTCATCTATTGTATCTTTTCGGTTGATAATTGTATATTTATAAAAAAATTATTTTGTACATACACAAAATGTTAAAATTATTCGCATCGTAATCCAGAAGGAGAAAATATACCAAAACGTCAAGACAAATAAAATAAAGATATATAAAAAAAAGAAGTAATATATTACTAATGTAAATTCTTATCCTGATCTATTGCTCATGGTTAAGTAAAATTTAAGGTCGTGGGCATTGTACGACTGGGTAACGTCGATGGGCACTTAGTCGCTCTAAATAGAAATCAAACACAGAGAATATAGATAAGTGTCCTAACCGAACACTTGAACTTTAATAAGAACACTAAACTATATTAAGCGACCATTGCAATCGTCCAGACACACTACTTTGTCCAATTAGGTCACGCCTTCAAGATGGCCACAGACGATAGCTTCTTTGGTTGACGCTCAAAACTGAAACCCATAGACCATCATTCTAGTTACACCATTCATTACAGGAATCCAAGCTCTCTCGATATCTAGAATCAATCTGACCACTATACCAAAAGTGTCAAATATAAAAACGTTTGAAAAACTCAATTTGACATTTATAAATTAATTTAAGGAGACATGCTTAGGAAATATCCTACATCAGTTTTAAATTCAAATATTCAAAACTAAATTACTAGTATTCCTGCAATGGACATGACCAAATATATTGAGAGTGAAATGCTCATGCATTTATTTATTTTTAATTTAGCCTATTTTACAATGTTAAAAAAAAAAAAAAAATGATTTAACTCATAGCAATCCTGGTTAGGGGTGGTTTGTACTCCTGCCCTTAACTGTGAACTGTATTTACCGAAATAAGTGTTACTCCCTCAGTGCACGGACAAGATTGCTTCTGGAGGCATCGCTTAGCTGATGAAATTAAATAAGTGAAAAATAATTTTATTCTAGGGAAAAATATATTATTTTATCATTATGTTATTTTATTTATTTATTTTTCATACAGATAGTTTGATTATGTTCATCTTGTCTATTCTTTTGTTTGTATATATTTTAAGAGTTTTTTTTAGTTTTTTTATTATTATTATTTTTTATTCTTTTATTTTAGTATGTATGAGATCATTCATCACTATTACCTATTGCCCACAACTGTGTGGCAGATTGTAATATCTATCAAAAAATAAATCTATATAAGAAAAAAATTCTAGGGAAAAAGTCTACTTAATAATCTAAAAAAAGAACAATTACATAGTTCAAACTTCATGAGCATATGATTAGCAAAATATTTACAAAAGTGTGGTATTTAAATTACAATTACAATATTATAATATAATTAAATGTTATACTGTAGCTATGAATACTGCTTATATCGATACGGTGATTTGATTAAGAAGTCGATGAAGCAATAAGTATTGTTTAGAAAAAATAAAGGAGAAGAATGGAACAAGCTTCATGTAGAGCTAACGAGGTACTCCATATTTTTCCATCACCCTCCTGAAACTGACATTTCGGCGAAATTGTACTTCACGAGTTATATCAATAAATTGTTTAACTAATTTTAATTTCGCAACTAATGCCAGGATACAGAGTTTCTATATGGTAGAGGAAGAAACGCTGTACCTTGTGTTTTTGTCGCCAAATTAAAATTCTTGTAAACGCTGTTTGTTTATAATGCTTATAAAACACAATATCATAAAAATTGGATTGGTCTCCTATTACGTATTTGTGTTCAATTATGAAGCAAACGGCAGATTCTAATTCTAAAGCTTTCAGTTGGTTTGATAGTTTGGCATTATAATAGTAGAAATTATCTGTTATCTATTATTAATTAATAATAGTCGCAGGTCACGATATCCCAAGATCATAACACCAAGGATAATAGAAAAAAATCCTCCTAAAACCCATTTTTTTCGCACCTTCCTGAAAAAGATAATAAGCTTGATAAATTCATACTTATTGGAATATGTACAACTATATTGTCACTATCCTTGGATTGCCTAGTGGCATTATTATGTTATTAGCAGGGTCAAATTATGGTTGTTAGATTGTATGGCTATCGTTCCTAAAACCTAGAATTAGGCCTTAATTTTGAAACAATTACTAATAATGAGAGGAGTTTTTGAAAAAAACAAAAAAAAAAACAGTTAAATTGAAAAAGTAGTCAAAATTGGAAATCGGCATGAAACCCCCCCCTCATACCCTAAGTCGCAGCCTTACTTTTCCTGACTATACACTATTTACTACACTTATAGCGAGTATTGGTCGATATCAAGAATATCAAAAATCATAGAAGGGAATGAAGCACCCGTGTTTAACCGCATTTTTAAGTAGGTGTCTGACGTTACCTACAATTTCATTGATTTAGAAGATTCAATTTTCATTTTAAAAAGTAATTTTTATCTGAAAAATATTCTTTATAATCTCAGTCTCTGGTCAAAGAACATTCCCCAATTTATACAGAGTAAAATTTTAGTAACCTCATCTTTTTTGAAAACTCATCACTAAAAATGATCGCTTACCGGAAAATCATCCACAAATCAAATTATAGTTGAATTTAAAATAAAATCAATAAAAACTAACATTGAATTTTATAAATCTAAACAGGCTGAATCCAGTATTCCCATAAATTTATTTGGGCCATTACTAAAACTCCCATTAAAGATTCTTTTACATACCTTGGAGGAACCTGATATGTATGCAATCAAATATTTTGAAACGATTGGACTGGAATGCCAACGGCCTTGCTAGTGTTATTCACTACCTGCTAGAAGAAAGTGAATTGTACCGTATAATAACAGCAAGGTAAGGAAAAAATCAGGATTTGGTCACTAATTGTTGTGATGTCTATGAAGAACATTAATTTGGTGGAAAAGAGTATAAACGTGACCTGCATCTTTGAAGATTGCAAAGTCGTCCGGTTTGGATCGAGGTTGAACTTAAAATGGATGACTAAAGTGACTGGTATGTCCGAGACCTCTAGAAGGTTAAGAGGCGTACATTAAGAGATACCATTGCTAAAGATTAAAATACATTTCATAACTATTCTTTCTCATATTGAGAATTATCATAATTTGTAAAGTATTTAAATTTAATTTATATCATATGAATAGTAGGGGATTGTATAACTAAGTGTGTATAACAATGTGACCCATATGGGGTACTCAACCGTTAATAAGCGGGTACCAGATTCTTCACTGGATTGAAGGAAAAATTTGGTAGTTGATTATGTTTCTAGCCAGATGAATTTAGTAATAGTATAATTTGAAAAAAATAAAAAAATAATTAAAACTAATTGTGTTAGGTACTTCTGTGAAAACCGTACATTAATGTTTCTGGGCTCTTCTCCAATCTTCAGCATTAATAATGTGAAATAAGCTCAGCAATTTATAAAATAAACACTTTTGTTCAAATGTATATATATATCTTTTTAAATACATAATACATTTTTTTATCTTATCAGTAATTACATTGCATTTCAATTCCTTATTTCATCCTTAATTAAAATATTTTATAATGTACACTGCTAAAGTGTTTTAGTTTTATTGAAACAATAAACTGACTTTCTTTAATTTAAAGACTTTCCAGTGTTACTATTGTTATATTATTGCCCAAGATTATTCCTTGTTTATATATTTTATTTTTAAACTGTATTATTATTTTTTAAATTTTCATTTCGTTTTTTAAGAATGTGCATGAATAATAAGAAGCTATATTAACTGTATTTGTTATTGTATCTCTATAGTTTATCTTCATGTTTTCTGTATTAGTTTTGTAATTAACAGTATTTTAATATGTTTTTTTATATATAGAAAATCATTTTTATTAGATATCCTTTTATTTTTCATTTTTCAATATCATAGCATTTTAAAAATAATAATTATGCCATGATTTGCCAATGCTGTTACCTCTTTATTTTACCAAATAATTTCGTGTTGATTTAACATGGTTTTTGAATTCTTGCTCATATTATAGCACTGTTTGCACAATTCATAATCAGCATTCTGAAATCACGCTGGGTCTTTTGGAACCCACTTCCCACTTCTCAGTATAGAGGAGCAAAGTTAAAAGATTGGAACTACATTCTTAGTGCACCTACAGTCAAAATAACATATACAATTTAAGGAACAAACTGTTTTAAAACTCTTTAGTTAATATTAAAAAACATCATAATAAACCAATAGATGATAAAATGCAATATTGTAAGGAAATATAATTTAGTCATCCTGCATCATCATCTCGACTTACAGAGTTTCTTTTGTTGATGAAGTCTCAGACATTGAATTGACAGAAGTTGGACATTGAACATTGTAACAGCACATCAATCATGTTGCAGGACATCTTAGCTGCTTCGGTGAGTTTCAGGGAAAAGATAACATATCCTTATTGCATCACTAGGTTAAGGGAATTCTTTCTGGAGCTATTCATTTTCTGCATCATGAGAAAGACTTTTTTAGAACTGGGAATCCACAAATTTCTCACAATATTTTTAATAGTAATGGTTGAGAGAGAAAACAGAAAAAGTCCTTATCACAAACTAAACAAATCAAATCTCACTAAGTTGACCTTTTTTATCAGGGCTTTGATTACATGTTTCCCAGGAAGTGCAGCTGTGTCTATCATCATATAGATAATACCATGTTCGAAAAAACAGAATGCAATTTTTAAAATAAATGGAATATTGTCCGGGTGCGTTCAAATAAAACTCAAACAGTAATAACTATTTTAATTACCCCAACGTTTCGCCACACGTTGTAGGGCTTCGCCAAGGCTAAAAAAGATACAAACACTTAGCATAACTAAAAAAAAAATTGAAAATTACAAGGGTATACAATGAAACGTAAAAATTAAATAAGAAAATAAAAGGTTATAAACGATAAATGACAGGTAAAAAGAATAAATATAAAAGAAAGTACAAACTAAGTGATGAAAAAGGGGGATAAGAATAAAATCAAGAATTAAGGATTTACTTTTTTACTTATGCTAAGCGTTTGTATCTTTTTTTTAGCCCTGAAATGGGGCGAAATGTTGGGTCAATTAAAATAGTTATTACTATTTGAGTTTTATTTGATCGTACCCGGACCATATTACATTTATTATTACAGACGGTCAGCGATCCTCCAAATTTTAAAATAGTTTGAGTGCTTAGCGTTACTTAAAATGTATTGTCGCATGTTATGCTACATTGTATGATCTATTCGTTAAAACGTAATAAACCGAGATATTTAATTAATACAGATCATTATGAATTCCCATTCCATTCACTGGCTACAAGCTATGGAGAACGTTCGATTCGTGGAATTTATTGAATATAGAAGTTCTCTTTATCCTTGCTTATTTATTACATCATATTTGTAACATACTCTTTCTAAAAGTTTTGACATCATCAATAGAGAAACTATTGATTATAGTTCTTTGTGTAATTTATACTTATGTTAAGACTTAAAATTAATCTTTCACTTATCATTATGATTTTTTTAATTGTTATTTTTTGTTAGCTGAATAACTAATGAGGAGTTCTTAGGTTGGTTTTAATATACCACAATACCAATTTCTCTGTCTTTCGTTTTTGTTCAGGGCTATTCACATACCACTTTGTGAGACTTGATTAAGTCCAAAGGACTCAGGGAAACTCAAAACCAATATTTTTATCGAAAACTATTATAACCATTACAAAATATTAATAGAAAGAAAATTAACCTCAAATAAATAAATACATGATGAAAATTAATCATAAGATCATTGCTTAAAGGATGTTATAAAAAAACCTCATTAGAATTACTTCCCTTTTTTTTCTATTCACGTAATAATTCCATAATTTACTAATTAAAGTATTGGTCGTTTGAAAATACTTTCAGTATTATGAAAGTATTTTCAAACGACCAATAATTTACTAATTAAAGTAATCTTCAAGGAATAAATTACGAAAATTTTCTAGGAATTAAAAAAAAAATTGAGATATTCATTAGGTACCAATGAAAAAAAAACGATTCCAATCTTGACTTAGTGATTATACCCTATTAAAGTTCTGCGATTTTTAACTTATGTATGGCGTAAACTGTAATTTTTCTTAGTTAATTAAGCAATAAATTATAATTCAAGGAGGATTACTATTAATTTTTATGGATTGCAGCGCTATTTGATGAAATATAATGTATTACATCTAGAATTTTGACTAACAATAAGTTGTATAATACTGTTCTACATTAAAAGCGGTGCTGCAAAGCTGGCATAGATGACAGTTAATTATCTAATAAGGAATGCTTCCGATATCTATTGAGCCAAAAAGGCTCGGGCGTTTCGACAGAACCACGCCTCGACATCAAGGATGTTCCTCCTCTTGGGAATGCGGCAGTTCTGGTAACAGGTTGTCCGTGTCCCCCTTACGTCATATATGGAGTATTCGACCGCTGTTTATACCTACGCTCATATAAACACAGTTTAGATAACAATTAAATAGAATAATTCTAATCCCCTAATTAAATATCATATATTGTAATAATAAGGTTAATTTTAGAAGGTCACTTTGTTATAGTTTATGAAATTGGCCAATCTCAAGTTAAATTCGGGTATTTTCAATTATAAAAAATACTGTTAGTTAATTTTTACTTTCCGTTCTATTTCCTAAGTTGATAGGTAATATGAACTTTAAATGAATAGCAAAACTTCATAAAAGGTTGTTATCCCATCCCAATCAGTCTTATGGTCCAGAGAATGGGGCTCAAATATCAGATTTACTCGTACAAAGTTTAATGGAGTTTTGATATTTAGCATTTACATATTTTTGAATATGCTGAATATGACATTAGGGTTAATTAATTCGATTTTCGTTCTAATTACCTTTTAAAAAATTAAAACTTAATTTATTCTCATTATTCGTCCCATAAAGTGAAAACCATGTACTTTTTTTAAAACTAATCTAAACTAAATTAAAAAAGTTTATTTATAATCTTATTCTAATTATATACAGTCGAATGGATCAGACTGGAATCTCTGAGAAAGGTTTAGCAGCAGTTTATAAAATGCTTTTAAGGGTACTAATCACGAATTTTAAATAGGAATGACTAAAAAGAAATTTTTTTTTCTCGTAACTTGAAATGTTTGTTTCTAATGATTTTTTTTGTTAGGCAGCTTCGTTTTGTAACCAGTCGAAGTGGAAATTATAATAGACAATGTAATCAAGTCTGATAGAGACCACAGAGCCACAGTAGACAAATATGTGCTCCGAAAGCTAAATACATTTTGGGTCAGTGAAGACAGCGATTTGAAATATGCACTCCCTTTATTTTATTCCAGGGTAAGACAATGGCATTTTCTTGTTTGGAAAATCTTTTTGTAATAGTAGGATTGGTAAAGATGGCTGTTGTTTCTGTCGGTTTGAGGCTCGATGGGGCTATTTTAATATTATTTTGTAGGCTGTTATCCATTTCATTTGTCGACCTCGTAATTTTAAGTGGAGCTAAAGACATTATGAGGCCTGACGTCGCAACAGAGATAAAAACTCTGAGCACCTATAAAATTCTAATAGTCGCCAAACTAATTTTAAATATATGGATTTTAGATTTATTTTATATAAGGATTTTAAAGTTTATTTTTAATTACCCAATACTTCAAAATAACTAAAACTTTGAGACTGACCTAAATTATGTCTTCTCCATACTGGGCCCAAACAGCCATGGTGTTCTTTAATTTACTATATAATAGATATTATTCGAATAATAGATGGTCAAAAAAGCAAAAAAATATAAGAAAAATCAGCATTCTAAAACACAAATAAACAAATTCTGTAAACTTATTAAAAAAAAAAACTCCATCAGTATCCTTTTCTGTTCTCATTTTGACAGGAACCATTGGATTGAGGGTGGATGCTCCTAAAGAATGTTATGGAAGATAAATATTTTCATTAAAGTTTTTTCGTAGGTTTTATAAACAGAAATCCTGTTATTTATGTTTGATAAGCCAGTGATATAATAAAAGTCTGATCCGAATTCCTAGACAATATCCATCATTGAGAATGTAATAACCTTG
This sequence comes from Halyomorpha halys, assembly GCF_000696795.3. NCBI lineage: Eukaryota > Metazoa > Arthropoda > Insecta > Hemiptera > Pentatomidae > Halyomorpha > Halyomorpha halys. Next base: position 65,670 of record NW_027107780.1, on the reverse strand, counting down.
CGAAATGCAGCTCTAACGGTTGTAAAGGTAAACTATCTCGACCTTCGTATGCCTAGAATGTTCGTTCCGCTGAATTAACCCGACTATACTGGTTCATAAATGAATTAAAATGCCAATTTTTTATTGATAAAATTTCAATGTATAATTTAGGATTTTAAATAAAATTCATATATTAAAAACATACATTACCTTTAAAAAAACTATATACACTATGTTTATAGTTCTCATCCTTATTT
>NW_027107780.1:60132-65384 GCF_000696795.3 Halyomorpha halys | reverse complement strand
CATATCTAGATCACAGAACTAAAAAGTTATAAGACAGTTATGAGGAGCAGATGATCGCGATTACGGTCAGCCGAGTAGCAATAAACAAAAGTAAGTAAAAATTATTTTATTTGTGTCAAAGTTTCGGTCTATTTTTCATGCTAAAAAAAACAGATAATAATCATAATAAAAAAAATTTGTAGAATCACAACAGTTGTCATCTTTGATTCAATCTGATAGCCACAACGAAGCCCTGCAAAGTTGGTTAACAATAAATAGTTTTCTTCTACTATTTTGATACCTTTATTGACTGACACTCGGTCTATCTTCCAACAATTAAAGACAATATATTTATAGTTCTACGAATATATTCGATGGACTTTATTTCTTTAAAATGTAACAAATGTGTAATTTGTCATTATTAAAATCTTCCTACATTCTGCTTCTTACGATCAACTATCTTCTTCCAATAGAAAAAAAAAATTGGGAATATAATACATGACCCTTGAAGGTGGCTATGTATAATATTAAAATAGTAAACACTTATACAAAAAAGTTAGAAAACATTGGAAATATCTAAAAATGAAAAAAACAAAAAACAAATGGTGCTCTACATAAATACTGAAATATGACCACTTGCAGCACTGCTTGATTTTTAAATTTCTTTTGTTTTCATGTATTCTAATATTTTCAGAGTTTGTTACCTTTTTTTTGGGTAAATTCTTGCTATTAAAATATTATATAATATTTTTTTTATATTACAGATTTGAAAGGATAGTCCTCTGTATAGGAGCAATCTGGGATCAGAGCCTTAACACATGGAGGAGAAGAACTAACAGTGGACTGCTTGCAGAGATTGCTTAGTCAGTACCTTATGTTTTGAAGGCAAGGAGGTTAAGATAGGCAGGAAATGTGGTCCGAAGCAATCCATCAGGATGCCTCTCCACAACAATGAATACCAGTATAATTGGTAAGAGACCATTTAGGAAGTAAAAAATCAGATCAAATCAAAAAGATGCAAAAGAGCTGCATGCAGCAAACTGGAAAGCAGTAGCCCAAGATAAGCAGGAGTGGAGAAGGCTGATTCGGGCGGCCAAAGATCTACAAGGTCTATAGAGCCAACCGAAAAAAAAAAATGTTTTTATTGTATAACTTGTTATCTTCATAATTTCTTATCATATTATCTCATTTTGTTTTTAGCCCTGATGAAGAACCTTCAATTTAGGCCGAAACGTCGGCCCAAATAGAATAAAATAAATTTCCCTTACTTCATTTTTAATCGCACTCCCGACCATTTCATACAGAATCCATAGTAAACAACAAAAACATTATGATGAGATTATTATGTATAAACAAGGCAATGTTGATTTTTTTTTCTAAAAAAAGATATTTGATTGGTAATATATAGGTGAGGGTTTTCAAAACTATGGATTATTTGGTAAATAAATTTTTTATCACATCATATTGGTATGTTACAATTTATCTATTTAGAGGAAACCTACTTTTTTTTTTTTTATCATAATTACCACACATCTAGTTCCATGATAGAACGTAATAAATATTCACTACTGTCTGGTAGTAGCTTCTTCTGGCAGCCATCTTGTAGAAGTTTTACCAGGTGATTCGACAGCTGAAAGTATCTTATTTTTCTGCTTGTGAGACCAATTTACAAATTTCAAAGTTTGTCTTGGGGAAGGCGAGAAAGTAATTATAGCGGGCGTAAATCAATGCAAATTTAATTGAAAAATGCTTTAAATAAACGAGATGAGGAGATTATTTTATACCAACATGTGATTTCATAACTTTGAATACTGATATACTTTCTATAAAATTGTCTGAAATGAGTGATCTAAAGAAATTATTAAATAACTAACTAATTACAATTACGATAAAGATTGGTCTTCGGTCAGTCTTATATTTATATTGTGTTATTTCATGGGATTAAAGCGCGATCCATTACATAGAGAACTAATGACCAGTATACTCACGGAGATGCTCTGACCTGACTGGCTAATGTGCCTCAATAGCTTTCACTGTTCGACAGAAAACCAAGTTACGTCAGGGGGCGACTGCCCTAGTGACAGAGTAGGCACCAAATTGGAACTGGCAGCTAGCGAAATTATTATAACTTGAACGGGTAGTTATGTAAAATATCTTGAGGTATTTTCTTATTAGCACAATATTTGGTTAATTAATATGCGTATATGGTCCAACGGCCGGATGCTATAAGTTTAGTAATTAACTACGTATTTTTTTTAAGATCAAAATAATTCCATTTTGAATGAAAGCTATAGCAATATATACATTATGAGCACTTCTCAGTACTGCCAAATTGGGTTATTTTGAACAAGTTTTTGGACCATATTTGAAATTCAGCGTTTCCGGCTTACCACAGTTCAAAAAGACATTGTTCTATACAATAAGTTTGTTGTATTGTTCTATACTAAAATTGTTTGGTAGTTATATCAGAACATCTTTAAAAATATTCTTATCTTTGTTTTGTGTTTTTAAAAACTTCTCTTGAGTGTTAAGGTAAAAAAAAAGTCAATTCGCTACTCCCTAGGCAGTCGCTTTCTAGACTCAATGGAAATTCTTAGGTGACCAGGGAGTGACCAGGATGGCATATTTTTTCTATTCATGTATTTTTTTACATAAACTATGGGGGTTTTTCCAATTAAAATTAGTTTACTTATATCAAATTAAATAATAGAAAACACTTCTATTACGTCATTTAGATCCTGAGAAAATATATGATATTTGTTTTTATAAATAAAATTTGTATATGACATTTTATATTAAAATATTTGAGATACAACGGAAAATGTTTCAAGTATTTTTATGCTAAACAAGTTATTATATGTGTTATGTTAAAAATGTATGAAGATCAGAATGTAAATGCTCAACAAATATTTTAAATTAAAATGAATACAAAATTAGATGCTTTATTTCGTTTCATCACTGCTTAGTCGTATATGTTCACTCCCTAGAATAACACTAACTATGATATTAAGTGTGCTTCAGAACTTTGTCAAAGAGCATTAATAATTGGGAGGCAATAAAAATAAAAAAACTCTTGTCTAATTTTGAAAATAAGTGATAGCTAATTTGGTACATGTGGGTATATTTATGTAAAAATAAAACCCATAGTTTTCATTGTATAAATAAATGTGTGTGGTATACAACAAAAACTTAATATAACAAATAATTGGTTCAAAACTTTTGAAATTCTATCCAGATGTAATGATTTAAGATTTCATTAAGAAAAAAATTGGTACGAATATTATTCTGATAAAAATTAAAAATATATATATTTGAATCATAAATATCATCAAAAATCATAAGATTTACATTACAACTTTCATGGATTAAAAACCTATCAATACATGAATTGATGTGAATATTTTTTTGGATATACATTCATCAATAACATTTAAGTTTATATTTTTAAAAACTGTGTATTTTAGAGGGGCCTTGATCCCTGGCTTGGAAATTATAGAGCCTGGAAATTATTCTTTAATTTTTATCAGATCTTAATAAAGGTCTGTTTCTCAGGCTCTAAATAGAACTTGTACAGATATACAGTGTGAATTTTAATTGATACTTAAGATTTGTTATTACTCATGAATTTTTATAAGATTACTAAGGTGTTTAAGAATAAATTGTTCTATTCTCTGACTTTCTAAGACAATTATATTTTAATTGAAAAATCAAATGAAAAGGGAATCTTTATAAACATTAAGTGGCACATATAACGCTAATACTTAATTGAATAAAATAAAACATAAGCCAACGTTCGGTTAAAAGTATTAGGAGGTATATGTTCTAAAAGAAAAACTGTTGTTAATGCACTCTAGCGGCTAGAAAGAGTAGCTTGATTTGGAGTCTTAGTTCACAGATCTCACCACAGAGCTCTCTGTAGCTTAAACGATTAATTTCTTTCTTATAAATTAAGATTATAAAGATTTTTTAAGAGCTAATGTGTTGAAAAAATTATACTCAGCACGAATTATGGTTATGAAATTATTAATTTGTATAAGTGTCTAATTTTAAATCTTCTTGATTGCTCTTTTGGGAAGTGGATATCTATAGTAATAACAAATTACATATTTCGCAATTATTTGAATATTAATTGATACATTAATCTGATTAAATTAGATTACATTTGTATTCAGGGCGATCAACATCTTGGTTATTATGCCCTTTATCTTCTTGTCTTTGGAATTTGATAGATGAATGTAATTTTCTTTTAACACTGGTCGATATTAGTGATTCATATTTTGGTATACCATTAATCTGTTAAATAGAATATCCAAAATTATATTTTATGCAATTATCGACAAAAAATAAATCAATTATTGATGTTTTGGTGAAATTTTCATTTTGTATAATTGCTAGTTCATTTCGTTTACAGATCACTCGAGGACTATTTCTTATCCTTTTGTATGATGGGAGCACAAGACAAATCAGTAATCCTCTAATGATACATAGTTCAAGCACAATATATACATAGGATGTATAATCATCAAGATAAAAAGACCGCCAAGTAAACTAGGTTTGTTACAAAATAACCCTTTAGAAATTCATTTAAAGATATATTAGATTTAGATTGAATACTTAGCTAAAATAAGAACAAAAGATAGAAATACTTTTACATATTTTTCTTGTAATAACACAATTTAGTCTGTACTTCCCTTTTTGCTTGATACTTGCGATATTTTATAATTCCATGCATAATAAAAAAAACAGACTGTTAATATTATTAGACGTATAAAAATTATAAAAACCAAAAAAAGCTTACAGAAAAGTAGGCTACCAAATATTTTTAAAGGAACAATTTAATCAGGTTCTTTTTACTCGTCCTATTAAACCCTTAAATAAATATTTTCATAAAAATCTAATATAGGAAATTTTTGGAGGATATTTATATCCTGTTGGTGTAATAAAACCTCACATTTTTTTTTAAAACAACTTTGACAAATTCTTCCAACCCATATCAATCTCTTTTAGATTATGTTAAAAAAAAAACTACTATAACGTTTTATTCTATATCTCCAGTTCCGATTTATCTAGTCAGGTCCAGATGTATCATTGCCCCCAGTTTTTTTATGATTCTAAACCTATGTTCTGTGGAGATGGGTACTGAGAAAGTTGGTATGAATTTTTCATTATTTACGCAGTTTTGAATTAAACATAAATCTTGACGATAGGACCCGCCAATACTTTTCTAAAGCTTGCAAACGTGAAGGAACTTAAGTATATATCGATCTATATAT
>NW_027107780.1:40883-54351 GCF_000696795.3 Halyomorpha halys | reverse complement strand
AGTCCCTCTCGAATTATAACATCTAATTAATCACTAACATAATTAACTTCTTTAGAAGAGATCATTTATAAATTGGTTACCTGAAGGAATATGGAAAAAATATATAAAATGTCTGGGAGAACTTTTTTAATTTTTAAAAAGTAGTACCTATTAAATGTGTGAAGTTAATCATCAATATAAGCATTCTTAAATGTAATGTATCGTTTCTTCATCGTTGTAAAACATTCTAAAAATATAATCCTTAATAAAAATTTCTAAAATGAATAGCTATTGTAAAATCAATATTAATGATGCAGAAATATAATTTAATATTATGCTCTTGATTAACTATATTAACGGGATTTTTTCCTATTAAACGGCCCACAACGATCTAGGTACTGCTCAATAAGTTATCTAAATAAAGGCTTAAATTTATCTAAATAAAGTATGGGATAAAAATGACATTGGGTGGCTACTGCAGTAGTTAATTATTATTATGGCACTACACTGCCCAAGTACCACTATACTGTACAAGTACCCGAGTCTCCTCCACCAAAGCCAACCAATCTACACGGTCTCTTGCTTTCTCTTTCCATCTTTCAACAAAAGCTTTAAATCCTCTTCCAAATCGTCTAGCCATCTATTCTAAGGACATCCTTTTTTCCGTTTTCCATCTGGTTTGTCACAAACCATCTTTTTTGATATCCTTTCATTGGGCATCCTCTCAACGTGTCCTAACCATCTAATTTTTGCTCTTTTGACTAAAGCCACGATGCTGAGTTCCTCGAACAGATTCATCAGCTCCTCCTTCCTTCTTCTTCTCTAATATCCATGTTTCGAGACTCCTCCCCATATCCTTCTCAATACCGTTCTCTCCCAGGAGTTGAGCATCTGTTCCGCTTTGCTTGTCAAGGGCCATTTTTTTCACCCATAGATCACTACTGGACTTAAAATGGTTTTGTAAATGACCACTGTCATTCTTTTAGAGAGGATCCATATTTTTGCAGTGAGAATTAATATCTATATCCTGCTGCTATCCTGGCCACTATTTCGCTTTCTACTTTGTTGTCGTCTGTAACCAGGCTTCCCATGTACCTTAACTGGTTTACAGAACTGAAACTGTTGTTTCTGAACGTCACTTTGCTATTCTCTCCCTTTCTTGAACTTTTCATGTAGACTGCCTTGTCTTCATTCACTTTAAGGCCTAATTCAAATGCTGCTTCTTCGAATTATTGGAATGTTTCTTTAAATACTGCTCGGGTTCTAGCGGAAATGTCTACATGATCAGCATATGCCAAATGTTGAGACTGCCGATTGTAAATGGTCTCTCCTGAATAAGTTCTATTTGAAAGAACAGCTACTTCCAATGCTTTATTAAAAAGAAGAAGAGCCAGAGGATCTCCTGTCTTTAACTGAATTAGTCAAAGCTTTAAAAAAAAGGGGAGAGAAAGAATTACAGGCAAAAAAAAAATAATGAGCCAAGTTGTCTCCGAAATGTTTTGTGATAGGACTGTGCATTATTTAATGAATTTACGGTTATGGTAAAATTGTTTTTTAAAAATCTACTGTCAGCATACCTGCGTATATACCTTATTGTCAGCATTAATGCTTAGGCGCTATGTTGACTATATTTTTTTTCTAATATATGTAGAATAAAAAAGGTTTTGGTAATACATCTTTTTAATATTCTTGATAGTCATTGGATTTAACTTTTTATTTCATCAATTTCTAGCACAGACTTATTGAATAACAGAGGACAGTAATAAAACAACTGTATGGGATATTTTTGCTGAACTATTTATTTTGAAGTGGTCTGAATAAAAAAAATAACCCAATTTCCTGTCATGATGTATAGATTTTTTTTTCGCAAAATGTTTTTTTTTTAATATTATTTATTATTATAATACATTTAGTAAATCTGATCTAAGTTAAATTGGAGTGTTACAGGCGTGTAGAGAAACTACCCATTGGTAGCACTCTAATGACATTTAACATTAGCTGGTCTCGTGGCCATCTTCTTTTCAGGCGCCTCGGAGGATTTTCAGGAATGGAAGAGGATGCAAGATTAGAAACTAGGGGGTTTGAGTGGTTAGAGAGTTTATAATAGAAGGAGTGATATCTGGTTCGGGCTAGATCGGTTACATAGGGAACATTAAGGTCTTTAGTGTATGATTTTATTTGTGACAAAGTAAGGATTTTACGAAGGATTTTGGATTGTAAGGATTGAATACGACAGGAATTCGAAGGTTTAGTGGAGCCCCAAAGCTCAACTTCATATGTCCAGATTGGCCTTATTACAGTCATGTAGATCAGTCTTTTGTAATGTGTTGGAAGTTTAGACCGTTTGTCTAGTATGTGCTGTAATAGTGGAAATCGACGTGCAGTTTCCTGTCTTTCGCAAAATGTTAAACAAAAAAATACAGTAGGGTAAGTCCAGCAAAGAAGGATCAGGTTTTTCTTTAAAACAACTTATATCTAACCTAGAACCATTTTCGAGTTCATAGCTTTGTCCTTCCAAAGCAGGTTTGTATACATTTATTTGTAATTCGACGAAAAATAACATAGGAGTATATGTTTAAGAAATAAAGCCGGATAAATGGAACACAGCGTTGTTAATACAATACGAAGTAAGACTGGATTGATTCAACCTAATGGAATAACACATTAGTGTAGTGTAATATTTATTACAGTTAATAATAATAAACCTTATGCCACAATTAAAATTAAAGTAATATAAACAAATATTTGTCTGTAAAATAGTTCAGAATGATGGTTTACTTTATTTAATGATTTTTTAAGTTTAATTTTTTTTCTTTTAGACATCCTCTTTTACCGCAATTGTCACATTTATTACGATACTATGTACATCCTTCATGGGAGCATCTTCAACAATATGCAAATTTTTGCATATTCTTCGCCTTGTTCTTATTTCCGGAAAACAGAAATTAAATTCATTATTACAAGTGTTGAACCATGACCTAAAATTCCTGGGTATAGTATTACGTATGTAGTATTATGGCTTAATGTAAAAATGAGAAATCATTATGAAGAACAGTGCTTGTGTGAAAACAATTTAAGGAAAAAAAGTGCTAAAAAGTAGTAGCATTACAAGATACTCGGAATAATTATTAGAGTCTGGAGAACTCTAGAGATGTGAAACTTTGGTAATGAAGATATGCGAGCGTGCACATAGGTGTGACTCAGCAAGCGTTTATCTCTCTGTAGCACTTTTATCTAATCGTTTTAAACTTTTCATGCTAATTAAAACAAAACAATTAATAACAATACCTTTAGTTTTACAAAAAATATGATGTAATGATTTTTTTTTTTACTTTCTCCGACTGTTGTCAGATAAAATCTATAAGAAAAAGTAAAAGAAATATTCTTTTGTACACAGTGTTAACAATAATAATATGGTGATATTTAATTGAGAAAAAAATGATGCGGGAGGGGGGGCTGTAGCCTGTATAACTCCATTATAACTGAGATCAAATTTACTGAATGTATTATTATGTACAGTTGTAAATATCAATAAAGATATATATAAATTAGTATTAGATGTTAAGTTCCTGGTAAATCATAAAATAATATTTAAATCTATTTTATTTCAAATGATTACAAGGTATTTCAAAGTAAAATCGAATTAATAGACATATATTATACAAAGAAGTATTCTAAAAATGTAGATTATAAAAAAAGGTCAAATAAAATATTATAGGTGAGATGAGATTTAACTGAGCTATTTATAGTTATAAGTATCCTCTCTAGATTTGTTGCCAGATGGTAACAAGTCTAATGAAATATATTTAAAAAAATAATAATATAATTAAATATTGTTCCTCGAAATCAGTCTAGTGTTCTTACGGAAGAAATAGAGTACTCACCCCTCCAGTACGCACTCCGTAGTGGTAATTTAAAGAACATAAGAAAAAAAAAATATTGATGAGTAAAGATCCAATTTTTCTGAAGAACTGTGAAGTTATTTTACCTGGACTTTAAATTTAAATTAAAGGAATCCTCAATATAAACTCCACACCTAGGCCAAAAAAATGTTTTTGAAAAATATGAAATTTTTAGAGCTCCAAAAACGTACTGATGTAAAAGGCATTATTGAATTGAGTAGTAAGTTTAACAAAGAACATTGAGATTTTTTTTTTTTTAAATATTGGTCAAAGGTACTTTAAAATTAAGTATGTTAACCATTTTATATATTACTAATCTTAACAATAAAAATTACTTTTTGCATTTTACATCATTTTTCGAATGTAAATAACGTTTCACATTTTTATTAAAATTGCAAATCTTGTAAATTTATGTACAATGTGGCAAATATAAAAAAAAAAACATTGTAATTTTAACATGACTGTCGCAGTTAGCTGACGTAGAGTCTTCGTTTCCAAAAAATGATTCAAGAAAAAACTACCCTAGAAATATTTTAACTGACAAGAAAATAATTTAACTTCTTCATTGATTTTATGGGCGTTAGCAGCAGTCATAATTTTGCATAATAGCAATAAAGTTCCTGAGAGACTTGAAGTCCCCGAAATCAAGGTGGACTGGGTGTGGCAATGTCACTTGGACAGGAAGGAAGGTGGGGTTCCTCCTTAGGCTGGTTCATTTATTTATAATTCTAAAAATGTAGGAACGACTTACCCAATTGATTTATTAAATTCATTTAACTACAATATATTTTTTTATTGTATATCATTAGAAAAACTATTGAAACAAGAGTTTCTCTGTTTAATTTTATTTTGAATACTAGTTTTCTATGGTAATGGTAGGACTTTGAGAAATGAAGAACTAAATTAAAGAACTATATTAAAGAACTTTATATTTCTCTTCTTCATTATTTATCTAGTAGCACTGCAGACCGAAGTGGTTCTTGGCCTGCTTGAACATATTCTACTACAGAACTCTGTCCTACATCACATGTATCACTTATCCTCTAACACTTAGTCATAATTTTTTTTTTTATTATTCGCCTCAAGTGCAGCCTTCCTTATTTTCCTTCTCAATGTTATATCGCTTCCTCAATTGCCTACCTACTATCTTCTTCCTACCATTACGGCTTCTGTATAGCCATTATTTGTATTGATTTATTTCTGATTGATTCTTTCCGTCTAGATTTACACTTTTTACAAACTTGAGTAGTACTAAGTTGTACAGCGTGAGAATTAGGGTATCTAATCTTAGTACATGCTAAAATTGGTCTAATAGTGATAGGGCCAGGTTTTTTGTATCACTTAGTAGGCTTTTCAGAAGGGCTTGCTCTAGCGTTTTCAGCTATATAGATTGAGAATAGTACTGTGGATAGCACAGACTCTTGGGGAACTCCTCAGCTGAGAGAGTTATTTCCAGATACCGACCCAACAACTTGTGCTAGCATGAATGGTATGGGGTTACTAAAACGTTGCAAAAAAAGTATTTCTTAAAACTAAGTATTTTGAATTAATTAAATGGGAAGAGAATGAGTATTATTAAAATCTATGTATGTAATATATATAATCTATAATTTACAAAACTGAATTCGGAAAAACCCCCATTGAAATAGTATGACAGGGCTTAAATGTCGAATTTTCAAAATGGCCACCAATACCAAAGAAACATCTAGAGCAAGCGATAATTAATTTCATCTCAAAAATTTGTAAAATAAAATTAGGTCGAATTGAAAACATAAAAAAATGATGAAAGATATTTTCGACGAATCGATGTTAATTTTTCTCCTGCCTTCTATATTGAATTTATAAAACATTTTACAGTTTGATATTTATAAAAATATTTTTGAGCGTAATTTTGAATATTGATAATAAACATACTTAATTTAAAAGTTACTGCACTTTCCAATTTATTAACATCAATATAAGATAGATCTGTCCTTGAATTTACATGAACCGTAAGGTAGGAGTGACAGAACGCTTCCGTCCAGGAAATTATCGAAGGACTTCACAAAGCTTAATTATGACCAAAAACATTTCCGTTATTGAAAAATTCCGATTCGAAACAGAGCTTGCTTTGGGGAACAACTTATTTAGTGTTTAGGGAATAAGTAATGTTTTATTTTTGCTGGTTATGTTTTTAGCTTAAAATTACTTAATTATTATAAAATAATTTAATACCGTAATATATATGTAACTGACAAGTAGAAAATAAACCATTATAAAAATAAATTGATGAGTTAAGTTAATTAATGAATTTTATTTTTAAACAGCTAAATTTCCATTCAAAAACTACTATAATTTTTATTTTCTTTAATATCAATATAATATGTGTTAATATATGCTTTGAATATTATAAAATCAATATTATATACATGTTTGATGACTGGTGAACTGGTGAATTATTATTTTTAAATTGGAAGGTCGTTGATTGATCGTAAGTAATGTATAAATGGAAGGACTATCTTCCTGGGGAGCGGTCAAAATCACTCAAATAGTAAAAAAAAAAACCATTTGTTGTGGGCCAAACTTTCTGAATGACGGAAAGCACAAGAATGAGATAAAAGTAATAAGGATACTTTCATACTAAGGATATCTTAATTATTAAGGATACCTTAAATAATAAGTTTACCTTTATCCACCTTTACCTCATTCAGAAAGCCATTATGGAACCCCGCAAACTGAGGCGAAACGTTGGTTCACAATAAATATGTTTTTTTACTATTTGAGTTATTCTGAACACACCCGAAACGATCTTCCTTTAATATATTATTTTAATAATTGGAATTGTGCATAATAATTAAACAAATAAAAATATAACTGTTAGTAAGTAAATAATTAACTTTAAAATGATCAAATAATTAATAATGAATTTAATATTTTTTTAAATTTCTTATCAATAAAGTAGCAGTCAATACTATTTAATCAAGAATCAATAAATGATTCGAGTAAAAAAAATAAAAACAAATATTGCGAATATTTATCCATCAGATTTTCTATTTCAATGATCACTTAATGAAACCTACATTGAAAAATATTATAATTTAGATGTACAAGAAAGCACTATAATGAGGATGAATGTCTTAATATTATTTTTCCAGATTCCATTCTAATATATACACATATATTTTTTTGAATAAAATTATAAATTACCATTATAACTGGTTTAATAAGCTCTGGTATTTCTCGACTTCGGTAAGGCCGGATCTGAGGCCAGTTGGTGGCATGTTGCCTTGACACTGACCAAATAATAGGTGCCCAACCTCCCATGTCTCGGTTGCAAACCAGCTAGCTACCTTGTGGTTTATATATACTCGTATATATATACCATATACACATACGAATATATTCTTTTAAGATATGTATATATGTGTATAAATCTATTACTATCAATTAATCTATTATACATTATAATTTAATCTGTACCACTACAACCCATGATTGGTCAAGAGTGCAATATTTTGTAAGGAATTACTGTCACTTGACCAATGGTTGTGCAAGGATGTGATTGGGTCAGAATCACGCTCGACCTCCAGATATTTACCCAATTATGGGTACCCACTTTATGATATGTATATCTATATTATATCACTAATATAGGGTGTTTTTTTAAGCCCGATAGAACTTGAAATTGTAAAAAATAACACAAAAAATTAAATTGTAATCAAAATTTTTTTTTTATTCGAAAGATCAATACGTGACATTAACATTTGAAAATGATTTCGGGCATATGGGCACCGCGGCTGTTCTTGACGAAGCGCATTCTGGACGTCCAATTTTGGGCCACTTTTTCGAGCACTGCTGGCCGTATGTCACGAATAACACGAACAATGCTGGCCTCCAAGGGGTCAATTGTTGCTGGTTTATCAGCATAAACCAGTGACTTCACGTAGCCCCACAGGAAATAATCGAGAGGTGTCAAATCGCACGACCATATGCGACAATTTTGCTTATTAACAAACCCGTTAAGCCAAAAATGCGCCTCATCGCTGAACACAATTTTACAGAATGCGCTTCGTCAAGAACAGTCGCGGTGCCCATATGCCCGAAATCATTTTCAAATGTTAATGTCACGTATTGATCTTTCGAATAAAAAAAAAATTTTGATTACAATTTAAGTTTTTGTGTTATTTTTTACAATTTCAAGTTCTATCGGGCTTAAAAAAAAACCCTATATATATATATATATATAATTAATTGGGTAAAAATTTGGCGGTCACCTCCTTCTACAACCGTTGGTCTAATAACAGAACTCTGAAAAAGTATGCGAAATAATAATAACAAAGTACAGAAATAATAATAATCAATGTCTTCCGCTTTCCGTCTTTTTATTTTATTTATTCCACCACATAAATACATAATATTGCAGTTCTATAATTGTATCTTCCACAAATAATAGTCACGATACATAAATACTGGATACAGCTAGTAGTACGAAATCATGGTATTAAGAGCAGTGTGTACAAAACTGAAAAATAATTATTGAACTATTTATTTTTGTTGAAATTACAAAATATAAATTTTTTGTTTGTTTGTTAATTAAAGATTTGGAGTACTATCAATGAGTAAATTTTTCACACGTCTGTATCATGCTACTTTATAACTAACATCAAATTAACTTGTTTTATATATTTTAATACAACTGTAAATATTAATAAAAAAATTAAGGATAGACTTAAAGACATTGGTTATTTCCTCAGTTTAAACGATCTTATTTACCTTCACTGGGTATGGATGTAATCATATTTCAGCTCACTCTTAATAATCCAATTAATATCTCTTAATAATATTAATATAATTAATTCTGAAGAATCGATAGGCTGAATTTTAGAGAATTCGGTACTCACTTTTTGAATGCCTTGATAACGATTTTTACTGATAGCTCCAGTATCAGTGGAATGAGCAAGCAACTATTTATAGAAGATATGATCCTAACTTTAACCTACAGATGATGTTAGACTTGTGTTGGACTACATGGCTGATTTTTGAAAACTTGTAAGACTTTTCACTATTTCTTTGCGATGTTATTCAAATCCATAAATGGTTGGTTCGTCAGCCATGTAGAACGTATCGATATGCGAATTCCACCATCAAGAGTGAGAATTTTCCATAATTGCAAAAAAAAAAAAATAATAAAATAAAAAATAAGCTGTATAAGTCTTGAAAACTAAAATGTGATTAAAAAAAATTATTATTATTAATGCGGTGAAATATTTTTTTCTGATGAATGACCATTTTGGTACTCAGCTAAACATTTTTTTTTTTTTCATCAGCAGTAGAGTTTATTATAAAATAATATGCATATGGAAATGCCAACAATCCCATATTTCTTGGGGTCCTGGTCGCGATAACGGATATGTTCGAACCTATTTTTTATATTTTAAGGACTAAATTCATCTAAAAAAGCTTCACCAACGTCTAGAAGATACACGTTTGTAGGAGTTAAATGGTGTTCTACACTAATAGAAAAGAAAGTTAAGTCAGCCTTGAACAGGCTCCTATTATACAAATTGGTGTTAACGTTTGTTATGACGACTAGTTAAAAAGTGACATAACAGCCAGCTGGTAAGTTGCAGGAATAATAAGGATAAGGCAGAGTAACTATTAAATATAGTCCAGTGATCGTACAAGAAAATCATAGATCCCAACGATATAATAAATTATGAAGTATTTATCCAGAAAAAAATAATAATTGTTAAGTTTCTGTTCACAAAGGAGAACTTATAAGATCATGAACATGCATAGCTGATAATATTTAGAGCAAGGTAAATAAACACAAGGACAATAAATAGTAAAATGTTGAGAAACAATCAACCAGCACAGGAAGTTCTTACGTAGCATGTTTGGAAATTCTTTAAGGCTTGATTGATTTATTGACAGGTAATAGGTTCATAATTATGGCACTGATATTGAACAAGTAAAATAAAATATAATTTTGATCCGTATACAGCTATTAGACGAATGACTTGGATAAAGCAGTCGATATAACGATCAGCGGATTGGTTTCTTGTCAAGATATTTTATTATTTAAAAAAAAAAAATTAAACATTTTTTTAACAATCATTTTGCCTATATTATAAAATTATTTCTATTGAATTTACAGTCTTTTCATTTTATTGTGACTATTGTAAAAGGGAACAATGCTGGGACAAATTCAATTTTTATCATGACCTTAGCTCCATATTATATTTATTCCACAAGTATATTTATTTATTATAATTTGCAAGTGTATTATATAAAAATACATCTAGTAAATGTGATGTTAGTTTACAATGGTATGGTACAGACATGTAGAGAAAATACCCATTGGTTGCATTCTAATTACATTTTTATATTAGGTCTCAAGAAAATCTTCGTTTCAGGCCCTCGGAGGATTTTCATGAATGGAGGGAGAATTAAAGTTAGAAACTAGTAGGTTTGGGTGATTAGGCAGATTATAATGGAAGGATTGATAACGGGTTCGGGCTAGATCGGTTACATATGGAACATTGTGGGTGGTATTATTTGTGACTAAGTAAGGAGTTTTGAGGATTAAAAGGATTGGATATAAGAGGAATTCGAAGGTTTAGTACAGTCCCAAAAACTCAACTACTTTGTTCAAGTAATATTGTAGATTTGACGTGCAGTTTCCTGTCTTTTCAGTCTTGTATGTGAATCCCAAGTTAGCTGTTTGCCCAGATGTAATCTAGTGTAGCGGATCTGTTAAACAAATATAAGAGGAATTTGATCAAAGGATTACTGTAGGACAGCCGATGAATACAGCAGGACGATGAAGGTTAAAGGTGATGTAGAAAATAATGAAATAGAAAAACTTAGTTAAAATTGTGGTATTGTTAAAAAATAACACCACGGAATTCAGCAAAAGATAAAGATAAAAGATAACTAATGAAGTGAACTAAATAAACCCTGATTAACGAATAAGTACATCCGAAACTCTAAAACATTATTGCTCTTGGAAAATTATTCATTATAATGAGAGTTATAATTTTTTTTTTATTTCTCTCAAACTAACGATATAAATAAAATAAAACACATTTCAATGACGGAATCAAGAATGAAGTGTTTTTTGCCATGGGTGGTCACTGCTATAGAGAGAAATTGAATTCGTGTCCTTGATTATTTTTAGTTAAATTGTATTTTGATTTTTTATTGTTAACCACCAAGTGAAGCCGAGTTTAAAATGAGAAATGTGTACGTCATTTAATTTTGTTATAATGAAAAAAATCCAAAGCCAAATTGATTTTTTTTCTCCTTTAAATGATCCCAACGCCCCTTGGAACGAAAACCGTCTGTTGGTCCATAGTTGTATTAAGGTCAAATTACTTGTTCTCCTTGGCAGTGAAGGTGTTTTGATGCATTTCCATTTCACCCTGAGTGAATGAACTGTGTATCTTTACCGGATAATATATATATTTTTAATTATAATCGTATATGTTTTAATTATACACTCAAGGTATCACAATTCGCCTTCCTTATCTCTATAATTTTTGGAATTCAGATCTGATTTTCTCTGTAATACTAGTTGAAGGTGATATATCTTTTAAAAATAACCCTAATTTTCGACTCAACTCCGTTTCATTTAGATGCGTCTTGAATTTATTATGGAATAAAGTAATTTTATTAACTTATTTTGTTACTAAATAAGATTTTAATACAAATTAATTTCGGACACTCTTTTGACCCGAGTCCAAATCGGTGGAAAGGAAAATAAAAAAATCTTAAGAGCGAAATTGTTTTAGAATTTTTTCTTATCAGTTATCGTAATTTATGTTTATTCTAAGGAAACTAAAATGGCTGCCAAGATGGTTTGAATTCTGAAAAAAAAAATTTTTTGGATTTATTTAAGTTTCTGCACCGTTTTCACGCAAATTGTCAAAAACCAAATAAAAAAAAAATTGCTTGAAATTGAAAAAAAAAAAAAAAATTGAAAATTCTAATATATTTCTTCATGGAACAACCAAGGTGATAAGTCCGATTCAGTACAACCGGTGGGTTATTAATAAAGAAAATATTTACTCACTGTTAACATTTTTTATGTTTGATTTACAATATTAATAACAAAAATTAAGAGAAAATATATTACATTTTACACATACGTTTCGGCCCTAAATTTTCCATGTTCAAACAGGACAAAAATTGTTTTTTTACTTACAACGTATGGATTACTTGTAAAATTTGTTTAAAAATAAAAACAATGGAGAAATACGTCAATAAGGCTCAGCAAGAGGCAGAAAAAACAATAATGCCTTCCAAGAGTCCGGAGAGATGTCAAGTTGCGGTCAAAGCAATATGTCAAGCAGCTTTTTTTTTTTTTTTACATTTCCTCTGCCTTCGATAGTGTGTGCTGGCTAAGCGCACTCCAGCTTCTGTAAGAGTAAGATGGCTCTAGAAACTTATACTGGTATGTTCAGGACAGAGAAGATTAGGGGCAGCTGTCATGAGATGAAAGTTTTTAAAACGTATTTTTATATAATCAAGGGTCAGTCTTTGGTTCTCCTTCCATTGAAGTAGTTTATTATTGAAGTAGCTTTTATAAGTTATCGGGAGTGATAGAAAATAAGGTTCACTTACAGTTCCTGGGTTAACTGTGACTGTGGTGGGTTCTAGCAGGTCGAAGACTGAACAGTGACCCAACTTGGTGGCCCGATGGTGTGAAGGAAAAAAGTTGAGGATGGCCTATCAGTTCCGAAGTGCCCCTCTTGACGGGCACACACAATCAAAAGGGATACAGAGGAAGCAATGAATATGTTAAAGTGAGATAGTTAAGTATGCTTGCTTATAAATCATATTATACAGCATTTGCTATATCTTTGTCTATGTTGTATATGTCAAAATATTTCAATAATGGTTAAATTATTCAGTGTATGATGTCATATGACGTCAGCCGACATTTTCGGACCGTCATGCATGAGCTGTCAAACAGAAATTCCTTGAAAATCCAAAGAAAGGAAAGTATGTTCAAAACAATACTGAAAGTTAAATAATTCTCAAAAGGAACAAAAAGACGAAAATAACAATGCCTTATTATTAAACATAAAAATTTTACTTCATACATATTTTTATTGTCTTGTTCGAAACTGTTTTATTAATAATTATAAAAATTATCCCAATTGAGATTGAAAATTAAAACATGATTAAATATCCAACGTTTCGTCCATCATCAAGGACAATCTTAATTTATAATTCCCAAGTCAATTAACCAAAGATTTATCACTGTAGCATTAATTAATAATTTCTATCCTTCACAATTTTTGATAAATTTTATAAGATATTATGCCGTGTACGGGGCTCGGGGTTTCTAAGCCCGACTGGGGGTTCCCCGTACAGGTATTATATTGAAATTTATTCATATATTAATGTAAGATATGTATCTGTATTTATATATTTATATCATGTATTTATATTATATATTTATATTATGTATTTATATTTATTGGTATTATGTATCTCTATCGGTTCCTGATGGGAACTGACTGAAAAGGGATGCGCTATATTTAATTCGACCACTAGCACCATCTGAAAACCCCAGTCGCCGTGATATGCTAGATATGAAT
>NW_027107780.1:17895-40383 GCF_000696795.3 Halyomorpha halys | reverse complement strand
GGCTGCCGCTCTCTCTTCCTCCGGCCTGTCTTCAGATCTTAACTCTCCCAGCCTGTGTCTCCTTGACTGTCGTTGACTGTCCTCCGGTCTTGACTCCCCTAGACTGTGGTTGACTGTCCAACTCCTGACTCCTTCACGGACTGTGTTGACTGTCCCTCCTTGACTGTGTCTTCTTGACTGTCCCTTCTTGACTCTTTCTCCTTGACTGTCCCTCCAAAACCTTTTTTTCCTGCCTTTTTGTTACTTTTCTCCCCTCTCCTTCTGACTCCTCCTTCTTTTGATTTCTGTCCTCTGATTGGGTCCTCTATTTTAAGAGGGGGTGAGAAGGTCCAATGATCTTCGACGAACGTCCTACCTTTCATCTTTTACAGTTTCTTCTTTGAAGGAAACCGGCTTCTTACTTAATGGTTCCCAGAGGTTTTTTAGAGGGGTGTTTATTTGTTATCCATTACGGCGGCTATTTCTTTGTACTTTCTAATGTCTAAACTGGCGCACGCTAATGGCTAACCGTCTAGGCGGTTAATGGTTCCCAGAGGGTACCTACCCTCTGTTATCTATATGTCTTTGTATATTACTTGCCTAGGTCCGGCGGTATAATTGGTATGCCGACAAAGGAAATTATTTTAAGTTAAAAAACTCCAGCTGGTACCTCTCATACATATCAATTAGTACGGAAGGGAGGTTGGAATGAGTGAAATTTTACTTAAAATTTTTGTACGTGAAATTTTTCCAATAATAATAAAAAATATGGTATGATGGAATATTTATAAAAATCTGAAAATGTACCCGATCAGAAAAAAATGCATATTAATAAATAAATAACAGGAAATAACAAATAAAAAATCTCCAAATTAATATGAACAATTGTTAACTACACCAGACAAAAAGTTGTTATTTGTATTTGCTATGAAAGTACAAGAAATGTTGAGAAAATCTATTTTTATAAAGCGAAGCTAGAAAAACTGAAAAATAAATTTATCATTTCATGGAATTCATAGAAATCAATAAAATATCTAATAACAAAATATTCTTCAATTAGACCTTTCTGGGTACTTGTACAAAGCATTTGACGACTTTCAGATAAAATGTGGCAGTTTATTTGAGAATGAATAGATAAGAGATATGAGGTAGTACAGAACTTAGTAATTATTTTAAAGTAATTTTTTTATATTTTTGTTATAACGAAAATTTGCGTTTGTTATAAACGTTAGCTCTGAACCACAAAAAAAACCCCACCTTTTTATTACTTATTTAATTACAATTTTTCTGTTAAAGTAGGAAAAAAAATTGCCAATAATATATTTTATTCTAAAATTATGGAACAGGATTCGTTGAATTTGTATACCATAATTTTTTATAAAAAAAGAAATTAAAAAAATTATAAAATGTTTTTTGGTGAAAAATTTCAAAAAAAGCTCCAAAAAAATCACAAAATTATATTACCCGACTATTTTGAGTGTGCTGAAAAATAAAAATTTTACTAGTTGCTACCCACAACAAATAATAGAGGAGGGGTACTTTCAGATAATAAGTTTTACAGTATTTGGGATACTCCGACCTAAAACATGTTGTTTGACATTTGGTTTGATTTGAAGTTTTTTTTTATCTTATAGACGTGACAGTAGCTTCACCTCCACTACATGTACTGTCAACTATCATGACAGTCCAAGTAACTAGAGCATATACCATGTTCATCTCAACATGAATATGCATTCTGCAGAATATAACGATTCCAAATTATACATCGTGTTCATATTTTACTAACGCATACATGACTCATAGTTAAGAAATAAAAGTTGAAAATCTACTTTCGTTAAGTAGGTTAAATGGCGAAGAGGCTGTAAAAGTTGCTAAGTACAGTAGATACCATCGAACAGGTCAAGTAAAGACATTTTTTTCTTATCTTATTTTAAGAATTATTTGTATCCGATTTATTTGCACTTATACACGAAAATGTAGTTCCAGTCTTAAGCATTGCTACCATCATAAGAACTTTTGTGAGAACTATTATTGACATTAAAAATATTGGATTTTATATTCTTATCATTAAGAAACTGCGACGGGCGGCCATCTTTAACAGTTACGATATTTACTTTCAATCAGCTGTCACTTACCAGAACCTACAAGCAATATTATAATATTGTAAAAAGAAATTTCCTACCCGTAGAGATGGACAAAATTTAGCTATAGTTCAATCTAATAGCTAATATTACCGTGGATACGACCCCTACTCATGAATGAACCATTGAATAAATAAAAATTGCATCCATTACAATTTTAGCTTTTAGTTTCAACTACAGCTAATTTTTGTCCAACTCTGCCTAAACTTTAAAAAAAAATGAAAAAGAAAAAAACTGTTCGGCTTTAAGTAATCAAATATTACTTGATATTAGATATCAGATATTATTTGATTGTATACGGTTAATTTCTGTAACTTCCAAATATTTTTGTAAACTTAGTATGGAGATACAATGATTCCAGTGGTTGAAGATCCCGCATATTTGTAATTAATAAATTATACTCACATAACTTGAAATTTTTATCAAATTCATACGGATTTTATGAAAACATCGATGTGTTTTTTTTCAAAAATGAAGTGAATGATAAGATAAATTAAAGTGAATAACGAAGCACGTGCATAACTTAGATCGACCGATATTCCTTAATCAGCTCAGTGTGGTTTATGGTTAGCATAAAGTGGTTCGTTATAATAGGATACATATTAATTAATTGGTTGAATAATCAATAATTAGGATAATACATAAACTAAATAATCTAATTTAAATACGCATTAACCCACTAATTTTAATTAATTTGTTTCACCGTCTGACCTCCACTATTTCACTTTTTTTTTTGTTAATTTAAGTCAAAAATTAAAATACAACAGTACTTAACTTAATTATTTTTTCTAGTTTTTTTTTTTTTTTAGTAATATTAAAATTTGATATTTCTAAATTAAAAATCACAAATGTTTCTCATATATCTCAAATAGTTAAAAAACATTTTACCAAACATGTTGCTTGAATTCATTAGATTGTTTTATAAAATTTTAAAATTTACAATTAAGATGAAAAGCTTTCTCTCGATCAGTTTAATGAATTTATTTCCTGTTTAACAATTTGATTTGATGCCATGCAATATTATTTTATAAAATATTCATATAATTAGTCTTTTCTACATCCAATTCATTAATTTTAGGAATATTAAATTTAATATTTTTTGTTGATTTGTTTCACCATCTGAATTTCACTATCTTACATGTTTTAAATTCTCCTATCTATCCTAATAAATCTAATTATTCTATATTTCTTAACTTTTAGTTTTAAAATTAATATATTTATTGATTTTAACTACAAATTTTTAAAATAATTTTATCCTGTCTTTAGGTAAAAAAAAAACAAAAACAATTACTTAGTGAATTTCTTGGATTAATGAATTGAGCACTAAGCGTTGTATTTGTTGACCTGTAGGAAGGATAAGATTATTATACTAATTTGTAGTCAGAATCTATAAATATAATAAATTTGATACTAAAAAGTTAAGAAACATAAAATAATTAGATTTATTATGAAATGCGATATTTAACATAATAATTATTGAGAGTGAATGAAAAATATTTTTATAACAAGAGTAAATAAAAAATATAATTCTTTTTCCATATAACAACTAGTAGGTAAAATTATAAACCCCTAAAATTCAATTATCTTTGATTTTTGCATTCCTGTAATAGAGAACTCATTCAATCACTGCACTGTTAGGGAAATCGAATTAACAACATAAAATACTGCCGAGATATATTATTGAAATAATTGGATGAGTGATCTAACACAGGGGGTTAGGTTCGAAAATGGACAAACGTTGGTTTGAATGGACAGAAAATGAATGATGAATCATGAATGAATGAAGTTTTAAGGGTGTTTACTTTTTTTCTCAGAAGTTGTTATATAGAAGTATTATGACTCTTAGAAAATAAAGTACACTATTACTTTAAATAATTATTTTTAAACAAAAATATTATAAATCCTCCTTATAATTTTAAAAATATAGAGTGTTTAGTAAATCACACGATTTATCAATAAAATGACTTCTTCCGGAAAAGTAAATGCTTCTACAACAAATGGTGGATAATATGTAAAAATTATTACTGTAGTAAAAATTATCATAAGTATTAAATTATATAGCTACATCTCATTATTTCCATATTTAGATATGCATAGTGAAAAATATTAAAAAACAAACAACTCCCAAATCTGAAAGTACATTAGCATGTGTGCCTGCCCCTTGGGGGACGAAAGGTAGGCTAAAGCGGGACTCAGTATATAACCAGGGGAAGGTAGGGGGAGTTTCCCAGTCTGAAGCGTCAACCGAGATGAAAGGACCATACCTAATAGCGGTAAGCCACAGGAATATATTTAATAATATATACACATATTAAAATACACATATTAATATACACATTAATATACACATATTAAAATTTGTAAATTTAGAACCTGGCATTGCTGAGTGATAAATTTGAATCACTTCAAAATTTATATAATGAATAGGAAATAATGGTATAATGATTTAAATTTTTTTAGGTGCTATGATTTTTGATATAGGATCAATTGTTTAAGATTTAATTGGGATTTTTTAAGGATTTTTTAAGGGTATCGTTGTTCATCAGCGTCAAGATAGAGTACATAACGGAACACGAATCTACATCTCTCCTCCCTCCAAAGCATTTTTAAGTTTTAATATAGGTTACGATCATTGAAAGTTCCATAAAGATACTTATCTTCATGGAATTTGAAATAATACCACATACGCCAATGTTATTGTTAACATACTTTATTTTGTTGATTTGGAGTTGAATTATTTTACGAGGTAAATGAAAATTGCAGTATCGCGTCGTATCTGACTTTGCCAATTTTAATAATACTGTACCAACGCATTAAAAAAAAAAAAAAAAAATGGAATTCGTAAATTTTAATTTTATTATATAAGACAAAAAAGTTTCAATAATTAGCAAATGGAATGTAGTTAAAACACAGTAACTCCGTCTCTAAATCAAATTATTACCTGTATTTTTTCTTAAGTTATTCACTACTCTTGCACCGGTTAATGAATTCTAAATAGTATGTTTCGATCCAATCTTCGACCTCTTAACTACAATTTTTCTAATGTTAACTTTTGAGTAAAGTTGATCTTGAACAGAAAAAAGTTATTTTTGTTACTTATACCAAAAGACAGTAAATGCATCAAACTTAAAATTTCACGTAAAACTTGAAGTAATGAGTTTTAAGAATTCGGTATGCGGTACTTTTTTCGCCCAGCGTTTTTTGTCTATCTTTCTAGTTTTTTTTTTGTGATGGTGGAGACTTTTGTAGAAGAAGATTTGCTGAAGTCTCACAAGAATAAATGAATATCTACTTAAATTAAATAATAGTAACGACAATTTTTTATTTATTTTGTACTAGATAAAAACTCAAATTGTAACGTTTTTGTAAATTACAGTAATTGTCTTAATTATTTTCAATTTAATGCCTATCTTAGCAATTCTGCAATTACCTCATTTTTCATGTCTGCTTTAATTGCGAACAAGGCAGTAATTTCTGAAGATGGATGTAGTCGGATGACGTAAGTTTTCCTCAGACTAAAGACAATGAAGGATTTTAGTGTTGCAAGCCTAAGTACTAATTGGATCTGCTTATTAGTGGACAATTTTCAAAATTATAATTTGTTGCCTTTCACTCGGTCAGTTGGACGTGTGTGCAATACGTCTCTTCATGTCATGGCTCTTACGATCCCTTAATAATTGTTTTCATTAAACATTTATGTAAGATCCATCATTGGTCAATCTGTCTATATGGATTATTTAATTTTTAATTATAAATTTTATTAATAAATATTATTCCATAGCAATTATTACTTATGTCCTCATCACAAGCTGCAACCAACACGTAAGGTAGTAGATATTTATTTGAATTTAAGGATTCAGACAACGTCAATTCTTTTCGTAGACAAGGTCTATTCGAGTTCAAGTTTTCTAAACTGAAATTACTTAGATCTTTTAAGAATTTTCGAAAGTTCTTTTTTGTTTTTCAAGTTACCAAATCTATGTCAAATTGAAAGAGAAATTATTCACGACAAACATCTGACAAGATTTTCTCAAAATTACGTTTTCTACAGACTCACCATAATAAACAATTTTCCTTTATTCTGTTATTTTGAATTTAAATATACCCATGACTCTATAATTATTCAATTAATTACTTGGTGTATTAACTTCAAATAGTTTTAATTAGTTGGATATACTTGTGACTGACTAATTTTAAAAGTAAAAACTGTTATTTATTAGAAACCAGTTTACAGAACAACTCCTAAAGTTTTGAATACCCCGAGATTCTTATACTCTTAATATCACTTTTGCACTTAATTGCTTAGTAATATATCAACATATAGTTTGTACATTAGAGAGGCTGGAAAGAAGTAAGGCCATTCGTTAAGTCAAGAACAAAAGTGGTTAGAATGCATTCAATGTATAATAACTCCTTTTAAAACGACCAGTATTTCAAAAACTAATAAAACTGTCAAACTGTTTCCTTGAAAACTTTATATATTTGTTTCAATCCTATTTTGCAGTAAAACATCACTATTAAAAAAATTATAGTCTACTTTCGTAAGAATCATTAACCTTTTTTTCGGTACCGGAGAGTAAAAAACAAAATAATTTGTTTATTTTTATTTTGATTAAAAAGAAATCTAGCAATAGAAAAAATTATTGCAAAAAAATTAGAAAGAGCTTAAATTCTATCGAATTTATGGAAAGGTGTCCCCTTGCTAGTATTTTTTTTATATGAAATTCGTTCGGTATTACTTTTTAAAATTAAAAATTAGATGGCAAGATGTTAAAACAAAGCTTTTAGTAAATTATTAAAAAAATTATCTGTTTTCTTAACCCTCGGTTAAGTCGGTCACTAATAGTGATAATGAAGTTTAATAATAATATTAAATTTTTATGCAAGTTTTCAGATTAAAAAAACAGTTTCTTGTCATAACAAGTTTTCGTTTGATAAGGATTCAAACAATCGAATTTATTTTTTGGCATATATCGATTATTAAAATAGAGATATGGACATTTTTTGCCCATGGCCAAGAATGAAATTAATAGAATATAAACTTATTTCAATTTTTCGATCTTGTCTCTTATGCAACGTCTATCTCTAGCTATGCATCGATTAATATTTTAGGACTCATTCACATGCTAACATGTATATCATCGCCTAAATTAGAAAGGAACGTAAAAGATTTTGCACGACCACCATTCGCAGCCTGTTACATATTTAACAGTAATGTAATTGGCTTCGGGAAGTCAAAAATCATCACATAATTTGAGCCAAACGTATAATTTGTATGTTTAGGATTCACTAAGAGGGAAAAGGAAAACCGATTATAAATGGAAGCAAACCGCTAAAGGTAAAACACCTTGAATCTCGGGTCAGAACATTAACGAGGTTGCACAAACCGCAATTGCTATTAATAACATTCCTTTCCTAGACCTGCTATTCGTCCATTTCTAACCCAGTCATTCCAATCCCACAGGATCATTTTTACCACATGGTATCAATTATGTAATTTTTTCCCTTTAATTAATATAACTAATGATGTTAGTTAAGATCTTCAGTTCAAATAGAAAAGTGTGAACTCACGTGCAATTGAAGTGCAGTTTATATTGAGAAATACATAGAGGTCTCATTTTAATCCAAGAGCTCAAGAAGAGAAAAAAGTTATTTTACCCTAATTTTTGATTTCTTCAATGAAAATTGTATATAGGAATAAAAATTTCAAGACTCTGTCAATCATTTTAAAGGAAAATAAAAAATGGCGCCTTTTCCAGAAATTTAAAAAATACATTTTTGAATTTTTCACGTAAAGAAAAAAAACTGCACGTTATTTTCTATTAAAAAAATCAATTTTTACCTAGACTATTGTAATTGCAACATTAATTGTATTATACAATTGTAGACTATAAAGGAGTGAAACCCTCTTTTACCGCCCTCCGTGGTAGCCTTACTTATCTGACTTTAAAAACAGTCAATAATAGCTAGTAGGATGGTCGGTGTACCCATTTAAAATCTCAGAAGAGATCACAACACAAAAAAAGACAATCCTTCCCGGCCAGACCTGCCTCACTAAGACCCCCAGGGAGCGTCGGTCCAATATTACTTTTGAAATATTTGCTTAAAACGGGAAGAGGAAACTTAAGATAGTTAAATTGAGTAATACTTAACAACGCCTGAAACTGAAAAACGGCGTGAATTATTATTATTAACATATTAATAATTTTTGCAATAGAGATACAGCAAATGTCATTAAAAAGTAAATACTGAAGTACTTAAGGTGCACCGTGAAGTTTAATTTAATCGAAAAAATCTATGATTTTCACTCAGTTTTCTTTTGAAGCTCCACATTTGTAAAACTACCTCCAACACTAACCAACGCACCAAACGCTTCGTAGCATATAATTTAAAATAGAACGACATTTCTAAAATAATTGAATTTTTTAATTTTTCGAGGTACAGTTTTCCAAATAACAAAAATAATATTTTGAATATCAAGGAACCAGCTGTTCCAACGAAGATAAACGCTATCCACTATATTATAATAAATTTGACTAGCTTTAATTTGGGTTCTAATAGGCATCTGTTCCTCTTATAGTTTTCCATAAACTAAAAGTTTTTTTTTTTCCAAACAACGAGAAATCAACACATCGCGAATTTATTTTGGCGAATATCATGGAACCTGCCACTTCTAGGTTGAGAGCTAATATACATATATATATGTCAAAATAAATTCACACAATATTGATTTTTGTTATTTGAAAAAAAAAAATGTTGCTTTTTGGGAATTATTGAACGTAAACAGCTCTATTTGGACTCATATTTTATTATTCCACGTAAAGATAAGGAGCTCTGAGTGAAATTTTTTTTGTTATGTTTTGAAACAGTTGTTATTTTTTATTTCATTCTGCTAAAGCTGACAGAATCATCAATTTTGATAAATAACTTTATATAGTTTTCATTAAAGTATTAAAAAAATTGAGGGTGAAATAATTTCATCCCTCCTCATCCTCCCTAGCACCCCTCGAGTTCTTGGATTATTTCTAAACCAGATGAAGTATCTTGTAATTAACTATGAAACATTAACAATATACCCTTCTCGAACGCGATTGCATTCCTAAGAAGAATGAAGTTATAACCTCGGAAATGCTGTATGATGTAATCGTGATGAAACCTACTGCAAGAGCTCCTGAAGCCAAGAAAATTGAAAAGTTGGCAGTGAAAGCGGAAGAAGCTTTTAAATGTTAATTCTAGAACACGAGATGTCCTCATTGAGAGTCAGCTCATGTGAGTTCGGCGCTCTTTCAAAAGAACCATCAGTTCTAACTCTTGTGAATTTGCCAATGCGGAACTATTTCGAAAATGGGAATCCTTGCACCGGTGCATTGCTTAGAGACATGAGGAAAACATGAGCATAGTCGCAGAAAAAATATTTGTTATTCTGAGTAAATTAAAGGAATTATCTGAATATGGTAAAAGTAGTATAAGCGGTCAAAATAATTTCTAGAAAAATTAAACACCCTTAAAACTCCAATTATCCTTTATCTATTAAACACATGACGTTTCGGACCCATTTATTGGTTATTTTCAAATATAATTCCTAGAATTATAAATCAAACATTGTCAACAATCATAAATATAAATACTTTTTCCATACAATTTCTTTTATAAAAAAAAAACACTATAACTAAAAACATTTATATATCATAATTGATATCGATATTGTTAAAAACATATTACTGTTACATAAAAATATACATGGTTAATATTTTAATAACGTTTTTCACGATATGATTGAGAGAAAGTAAAAAAACTATTTGTAACCCAATAACCGATAACCCAAATTTCATCAAATTGCACATTTTTTCATATCCATTAATATCTTTAATAAGGTTATTTAAAATCTTAAATTTGTTTATAATCCAGTCATTAAATTATTACTTTTAAATATGAAACTTAACTCGGCGGTATTTTATGTTTTTGATTCTATTTCTTCGACTGCACTTGCTCTGTATAATCTAGAAACTTGATAGTTTACTCTTATAGTAAATCAATATGGTTTTTCCCAAATAATATTTTTTATTCAGAGCTGATGAATGTAAAAATCTAATAAATTTGATAAAAGTAGCATAAGAAAAATTTTTAAAATGTTTTTCAATGTGTAAAACAATTAACATATTTCGTCCATTTTCTGACTTATACTATTTTTATCACCCTTTCTAAATATATCGCTGATGAATTCTACAAGTTAACTTCCTTTACAAAATATTATAAAGAATATTCTTCCTCTCTTGTGCAAGGAGTGCCAATAACAATTCATACCAATTCCGTTCTTAATTTTGGTATGATGACAAAAGTACAACAGCAAGAATAAGGAATACCAATAAAATTCGTACCAGACTAAATAATTTATAATCCACTAACTCCTTTTCAACTTAGGTAAAGTACAACAATAGGCTCACAGACCTTGGATTGAATTGCTCGATCGAGAATGTCAAGGGCGTGTCGATAAGTTACATATCGTCTGATTTCATATTCTATTAATACGATTCATATGAACTTTTCTTATTTATGTAATTGATAAATAAAAAATTTAAATTTAAATATTAAATTAATTAATAATAATAATAATAAATCAGTTAATATGTTAAAAATGTATTTATGACAAATAATTTAAATTGTATTAAATGTCAAATTGTTTAATTTAATCAATTAATAAATTTAAAAAAATATACGTAGTAGCTGTTATTATGATTTCAAATAAAATGATGCCAAAACGTAGTTTTTTTTTCAATTAATATATGAAGAGTATACGACAAATTAATTAATAAGAAATAAAAAAAATAATGTTTCAATTACAATTGCATGATAAAAGTCTAATAGTTGATGTTTATAAAAATATTTCTGAAAAAAAAATTGTAACCCAATTTAGAGTGTAGAAAATTTATATCACGAAAATAGTTAAACAAAAATAAACAAGTCAAAGAAATTAACAGTAAAAGAAAAAAGATTACCTAAAAAAATATATATAAATGCGAACAATATAACTATTCAATAGTACTTCTCATTCCTCACAAGATGGCAGTATTATTTCTATTTTTACAAAAAGTAGACTACAATTAATTTTTCCAACTATCTCCACATTTATTTGTTGGTTTTTGGAAAGAGCCCCCATAAATGTAGAGTTTCCCTCAACTCAAGAAAATACCATATAATTGAAAAATATACAAACAAAGTAAAAAAAATAAAATAATATAAATTCATGAGGTTGATATTTGACACTAAAAGTTAAAATATTTGACAAAGTATTAGTCAGAAAAATAAGAATAAATTTAAAGATGAAGCTTTTATAAAAAAATATATGGATAATATTTTGATTTATTTTTCTACTTACTGTTACTATCTTCTTTTGTCGTCCCTGTAACAAAGAGAAACATGACTATAGAAAAAATGAGGAGGCTTTGCAAAATTAAAACATTTAAATAGGTTTTTTTTTCTCCTGGAAAATAGGATATTTCTTTTTCATATACAGATATATATTATTAAAATAATTAAATTCAGTTGAATTTTTTTTTTAAATAACAAAAAGTGGAAGTATCAATTCCCTAAGTTTAAAGCCTATGATCTGAGCAACCATATCAAACCATTAATCAAGAATTAAGATATTTCAACTAAATCCTAGCTAGGAGTGTTTCGTAAGCATTTATTTCAGGTTTGAAGACGTTATGTGACTTTAAACCGATTATTTTCCTTTTAAAATTTCACCTAATAATCTCCTTAATATATTTAACAGAGGCTAGGAAATGAAATGGAAACTAAGAAGCAGACAACGTAAAGAGTCCCGTTAGATAAAGCTGCTAGGAAAATGGTCTTGTCCTTCCTCGCTGGTCGGCCTTGCCACGCCTTGTCGAGTTCCTGGACTGACCTCTCGGCAGCCTCCTGATCGTATTCCGCTTCTCTTAGAGTCAAGGATCGCCATATCTCATAGGCTCATTTAGAAGAATTAGGAAACGTTTTCACCTTGATAGACCAGGCGGTTATGAGTAATATATGTACTTTCCTGTGGTTATATATTATGGAATTGTCACTTTCATCTATGATGAAATTTACTTATAAAAAAATAAAATAAGTTAGCTACTAGTGATTCATTCATTTCGTTACGAAAAATATAATAAAATTCAATGTTATTTTTTAAATAATGAATGACACGTCTTTCCAGCGTAAAGGTACCCCTCTATTCCGCCAGTTGGAATGACAGGCGTGACGCTTGAATCACGAAGGCCCCTGATCAGTCCAACTGATGCTTACTTTTATATTAGAAGCCCCACAGTAAATATTTCCATTCGCAATAAAAAGAAAGCTTGTTTGGCCATTATTTTAGCGTTTGATTTAAAGGGTAAAGAGAAATGCACAAATGAACGAAGCATTAGCTGCCTCATTTCCACTTTCTCAAAAACCTTCTATTCATATTTAAAATGATTGGATTAAAAACTTTTCCTATAACCCATCAGTATTACCCCTTCACGACCAATCTACACGTCTTTGGATTTACAGTCATTCCAACTTACCGTGTATGGGTTTTAAAGGAGTTCAATCCATAAACAGAGTCTTGAGACAAACAGCATTAAAAAATGTAGGCTTTTAAGCCTAAGTTAAAATAATCGATAAAAAAATAATGCTCATTTATAATATATATATATATAAAATTAATTAAGATTTTTTTGATTGAGTAATATTATATTAAAATATATAAAGTAAACGATAAAAAAATGAGAAATAGAAGGGGGAAAAAAAATAAAAACAAATTTAAACTTAAAGAAAAATAATATCTTAAACACAATGAAGAAATTTCTAAAACCGAAAATTAAACTAAATGTAGTTAACAAGCTAAACAAATAGTCGTCGTCATGTCTTCATAACTTAAATTAAACCTACAACAATAAACTTATTTAATTTTTTTTTAAAGTTTTAGTAAGACGATAAAAGTAATTTCTAAGTTTTTTATTTATTTTAATAATGGACCATCATCCAAGGGAGTCAGATGCTTTGTAAAATTAAAGAATGAAATACTTAACACGCTCATTTAACTCATTATATAATCATTCCATTAATGACACAGTTATAATACTGTACAATAAGGGGAAAGTAGAAGAAGGATTGGGTCGCGGCCCAAGGACACCTATCATCAGCAAGGGGAATGCTACTGTCAGCTTCCTCATCTTGACATTCTACTGTTCGACTTCATCAATATATATATATATTATCCTAATATAGTCCTAGCTCGTCATCGTAGGATCGATTCATGATTTTTTTAATTTGACAATTCAATTCCTGTATGTTTCACCATAACATCAGCAAGCTAGTAAGTAAACAGTAGCAGGTAAAAGACTAAGCCCAGGGAAGTTGCTACAACTGTATGGGACCAGTAACAAAAAACTAAATTTTTTCATGGAGATCTGGTGATTAAATTTTAACTTTTCCCATAATTTTTCTTCTTTTTTTAAATTAACCTCAATTACAGTTTGTAAACAATTTTAAATATTACAATCTCCTTGAGTAATGTTTTTATCATTCTTGTCACAATTTTCGAAGATTTAAGTAGATTTTTAAGTATCTCATTTTTTGTAATTCTGGATTTTTAAATTATGAACCTTCATAAGGCCAATCATCAATTAAGGTTCATTTTTTGTGGAATCATATTGTTTAATGTAAATTTGAAAATTTTGCAAACAAATTATAAAATTAGCATCAGTACTGAATTTGTATCATGAAGACTACTTACTGGTTCCAGCATTACATTGATTGTGTTTAACCTATAGAGTCCTATAAATCCGTTTTTTGAAGTTACCTTCAAATCTCAAAGGAACCTAATAGCTGTTTTTATAACGATTGATGGCTTTTAATGAGGAGGTATTTGTTGGTGGATTTTTACAATGTGGGACTATCTCCAGCATCTGTCATAGAGGGACTTCAGTTATTTTCCAATGAGTTCCAAGATATAAGATTATTTAGACCCTAAAAAACACTATACTTCTATATCAAGTAAGATGCTTCCTTTTTGCCAAAATCATTAGGTGTTCACTTCGATTACCTATTCCCCATTGTATATGAACTCTACTGGGAGGGAATGTGCATAACACATATGTAACGTTATTGTCAGGCTTTGCTGTTCTGTGTAACACAACTCGTCAATTTGCAATAATAATTTGCAAATAATAAGCATTAGAATTTAAAATGTTATAAGTAGATGATAATATGAAAGGAACCAAATCCTCCTATCCTATCAATCTATGAAATGAAGCTACTTTAAGTAGACAACAAAAAGTCTATGACAAGAAAGTACAAAGATATCTGTAATCTATTAATGACTAGACTTGTCAAAACTGTAGGTACTAAATCTCTATTTATTTTTCCTGTTAAATTTATCAAAATGTCATCACAAAGTTTTCATTACCTCACATAATTTTATATATATATTACTGTTTCAAAGTAGATTCTCACTTTAATCAAGTTTAAATTTAACTTCAATCATATCTTGAAAAGCAATATTTATGGTCATGGGTGCATAAATAATTAAATTATTTTTTTTTTTGTAAACAGGGCCATCATGACATTTCATAATTTTTCATATACTCATGAGTTTTCCCCTCAAGAATGAGACCCTGACTTCACATTTTATTGGACACACAGCAATAAAACATTAAATGGGTTCATGATTTAAACTAAGGAATTACTCTGTCATTTAAAAATTATATGGAAGAAGCAAGATCAGTATTAATAATACCTAACTAATATTCTTGTTTTATCTTACATTGTTGGAACTCTATAAGTCTTACCATTTTAATAAAGTTAAATCTCTTCTTTTAATTGAATTTGTTCATTAAAATATTTTTAGAGTTTATTTGGAGAAGGAAATTTCAATGTGGAATATTGTAAGAAAGAAATAGGACTTTTTACTAACAAAGATATTCATTTTTTTTTAAAATAGTAGATAGTAAGCGTTGTGAAACTCAGTTATTAATTTTGGCTCATTTGGGATCAATTTCAATTTACATATTTCACTTAATTCACTTATTTTACAAATTTCTATAAATTTAACTCCATATTTGTAATTTGTTATTTTTATTTGTATCGAAACTTGATAAAGGATAGGTAAGAGGAAAAAAGTCTTCAAATTATCATTTTACATTTCCTCTTGGTCTCTATTCGGGCCTGAGCAAGTTGCTATCATAAACTTCACTAAAATTGATTGTACTTGCCTTCATAATATTATTATTTCGAAGAACCTAAACCTTACTAGATATCTCCTTTGATTTTATTATTCCTAGAATTGAAAATACATCATTCAGTTCCAAGTTTTCTTCCCTTTTAATTTTGCTTAGGGCATGTAGGCTTTAATAGAGTATCAATCAGTGAGTCGGAAGTAAGTTTTATTATTCCAAAGCATGATTTGTAGGGTTGCGATTCATTTCATACTTTTCTAAACGAGAGAAGTCTGTGTAAAACATTTGTTTCAGCAGATAAGGCACTGTATTTTTTTAAAAAATTGTGTTTTGTAAACTACATCGATATTTTGTCCAAGAAATTTCATTTACAAAATAAACTCAGGGCATAGCATTTCTTTTTACTCCCCTGCTTGGGAAGAATGCAGTATCATAATTTCTAAAATTTCATAAGATACTGGATTTATAATAGGTTAACCATCTCCAAAGACAAAATATACATTAGTCAAATTATGAAAGTTATTGCATTAACTGTTTTACAACAAATTTTAACTAAGTAGTTTATTTGATATTTGAATCTCCAAAATAACTTGTGGAAGATATTGTATTCTTAATATGTGGGACAGTATGTCATTATTAGATATAGACAAAGCCTCAGGTTTTAGTTGCAAACTGTAAATAAATATCTATTTAGATAACAAAAAATATTGGTTGGTTTCTGTATGTTCATATATTCTTTCACATTGATATTTCTATCACCAAACAAACCCTAAAAATACACTAATGGACAAATTCAACAGAAGAAGAGAAATTTGAACATTAAAATTATAAGACCAGCAGAATTCTACCAAATTAATACAAAACAAAAATATTAATTATGTATTTGAGTATTATTACTGCTGACTTTATAACTTCCTTAATTTTTTAATGAGAGAGTAATTCCTTAGTTAAAACCATGAACCCATTTTACATTTAATCGAAAAACGTCCCATAAAATGTGAATTGAGATTTTCATTTTTGGAGGAAATCTTTTGAATATACGAGGAACTATAAAATGTTAAAATGGCCCTGTTCAAAAGAAAATAATTTTGATTTATTTAGTTACGGCTGAGATTCGTGGTTGAAGTAATGATTCAATTTTTAACAGTAAAAAGATTTATTTCAAAAATTATTATAAGAATATTAGGTAATAAAACCTTGAAAACCTATTTTGGTAAATTTATATGAAAAATAAAAAACATTTAAATTAACTATTAGTTATTTAGTTATAATTAGTTAACTATATTATATCAGTTGGTCCCCATAGCATAATATAGCTTCATATTAACCTCAGAGTAATATTTTTAATTTAAGAGACCAACAGTAATTTTCCTTTAATTCTATTATGATTATATTTTTACTTTTCATTATAAAAATAATAATATATGAAAAATTTAAAATAATAAAGTATTTTATCAAATGATTTGAGTAGTATTAAATATATATTTTCAATATTTATTTAACACTGTTACATAATACATAAATTACAAACTAGGAGTTTTTTTTTTATCAAAAGTAGATATATTTATGTTTGAAAAATTATTATTAAAAAATAATATTTGAGCATGTCAAGGAGATTAGTTTAAATTTTACTTAAAATGTTGATCTGCAGTACTTATTTAACAGAAAAAAATTTAAAATTTGAAATTAAGCGAATAATGTTAAGCTGCAGAATATTTATTAATCAAAAATAAACCTTTATTTATGAGATATATATCTACTAACTTTGGAAAGAAAGCACCTTAACTGTAAAGAATGTAGAACTGAGCGCTACCTTTAGGAATTAATCCAAACTAAATAGCTTTCACTGCCTGTCCACAGATAGCGCTGGCGTGCTTGGCAGCCGCTTCAGCCCAGAACAACTACGTCGAAGAGTACGACTTCGACAACGCTCCTCCTCCACCACCGAGGCCTAGCAGGCCCCAAAGCTTCAGGCCGGCACCAGCTCCTTCTGGACCCAGGCCTGCCCCTGTCGCTATTCTCAAGCAGATAGACAGGTATGATGGCAACGATCCAATAATAGTAAGAGTTGGAAGGTGTTAACTATCGTCAGGGGTTCGAATTGAGAATTCACTATACACGTCCAAGCATGCTTGAGCTTGTTAAGTAGTAATCTTAAAGTGGAACACCGCGGAGGCTTACCTTCCCCCCACTCAAAAAACAAAACAAAAAACTAAAAACTGAAATGTAGATTATTTGAAAAAGACTAAGAATGATACAATAATAACAATATATCGATGACTTACTTCAAAGTAGTACATTTCCACTAACTTTATGAAAAATGCAATTAAAAGTTCTCTCTTTTTTGGAAAATTACAACTTTTCAATTAATTTTTTGAATGAATAGATTTAGGTATAAAATTAATATTTTCATCTACATATCGATTTTCAAATAATCTGTATTTCATTTGTTAGTTAATTTTTTTTATGGACGTCCCCATGGTGTTTCATTTAAAAGTAACTATTCAACAAGCTCAAGCATGCTGGGAAGTGTTTACCTATAATACCAAATAATTCTACTTCATTAAGTACCTGAGGTGTATGATTTTTCCTTAGTTTATAAAAATTATTTCAAAAAATACCATCTTGTTATTACCAGATTTCTTAAAATAACTCATCTACTTTGACAAAACGACCTATATATAAATACAGGTTAGTTCAGAATTGCGACAAAGCAAATTAATTAGAAAACAAACAACAGACTATTACTTTATTATATCATAAAATTATATATGAGTCGTTTTACTAAGAAGGCCAAGAAACTTTTTTTTTTTCTTGAATGATAAGTTCAATGTAAAACAAACGCTTGTTTTCTTTTTTTTTAGACAGGACGTAATTGTTCCAAGTCGAAAATTGTGTTTGGTGATTTTTGTGACCTAAATGATAAATTTACTCGGGACACTAATAGTATAGGTACGCCACTGCCTCTTCAAGCCCGAAGTGAATTCGTATTTTAAATTAAAATATATATAATTATATTCGTATGTCACGCTGATAACATCTCCGTTCTTCTCTTGTCACGCCCCCTCATCCGAAGCCAAATCTTTCACCCATACATTGAGACGTGACCTGATGTAGCTCCTCATTAGAGGATGGACCAGAATAAAATTTTAAAATATAAAGAATATGTTTGTGAGGTCCTGGTCTTCATATATTACCTCAAAAATTGTATGTTTTTAAATTTAAAAAAATTAAAACGCTCCGATAGGCGCAGTGACATTACAATTTCGTCACAGTATTACGATACACTGTTCGAGAACATACATCAGCCGTCTCCGAAAAAGTCAGCGAGAAAGTAATCTTCTTCGTGACTTTATTCATTTTAAAATAATTTACCACATGGCATTTATTTCAACTACGATGACAGTCGGTGTCGTAAAATGCAAGTAACAGGTGAATAGGATTGATAGGTGTTTTCAATTTATATACGCATTTTTACAAACGAGAAGTTTTCTACCGAAAGTTAATATAACAAGTTTTAAAAATAAAGATTTTTTGGCTAATTAAAATTTTACACGGAAACCTTATTGAGTTTGTTTCACACAAAAATATGATAACTTGTTTTTTATCTTATCTCTTTAATTAATGTATTTGAAATTTTAAAAAGTATTATTTGAATGAATCTGTTGAAGCCCCACGGTGTTCATACATCATTCCTAAGTTGTTGGTAAAATTTAGAATTTAAATAATTTTAAATATTGTTTTTTTGATGAAATTTGATATAATTTAGAAAATAACAGCCTCGAAGATCTAATAAACGTTACCTACGACACAATTATTCCTAACTAATAACTTATTCGTAATGCTTGATCTTGAAAAAAAGTCGATATTAGTAACTTCAAAAATCCTTTGAACGATCTTAAAAATACTAAAATTCTATATCAGAAGTTTAATTTATAGACAAAGCTTCAAAAAATTATCATTTAATTATCATTTCTTAAAAATGCTATACATTTTGTATTAACCTTTACCAAAAACCTATTTACAATAACGACAACGTGTATGGCGACTGATTTAGTTGATTTTGATATTAACTGAAATAATCTAGATTTGATTTCATTAACATTTAAATGAAATGTTTTTAAAAAGTTGTATTTTTTATTAAATCTTTCAATGAGCCAAATCAATTTAAAGTATAATTAATGTATTATACATTAAGGGGATAGTATATTTGTTGTTGGTCCAAGCTAAGCCACAGATATATTTGAAGTGTTTGGAGCCACAAATATTTTACAGAAATGTTGTTGCGAAATCTTATGACTACAAATGAGTATGCAACCTTGGGCAGTAAGAATGAAATAGGAAAAAGTATACAGATCTCAGAAGCCTTCTATTAGAAAAACTGGTTTACCTCGGATCTGCCTTTGTGCACTAAAGATTCTTCAAAAGCATATAACGAATGTTCTTCGGGTTGCTTTTACAGCAAAAGTCGTGTAAAAGTCAGATATGATTATTTTTCTTAATTTTCTAAAAAAAACATATTACACCATATATATAATATTTTTTGTTTTATTCATAAATAATATATTTAGAATACCTGTAATATCATTGGAAATGAAAGTCATTATGCAGAGCCTATACAATAAGATAATAAAATGCTCCAAACATTAATTAATCTGATAATATCTCAATGCTCCTGTCATTAATACAAAGCGTAACATGGGCAGTTGCATAAAAAATTCCGGAAGACATATCCGGTGCTAATAAGTGCATAATGCACATGGTAGAAAATGAATCACTCTTGTATAATTAGCCTGTTTTTATTGCCGTTAATTACTGTACTAGGTTTATACCTGGTTTCACTCAGTAACGATCTAATCCATTATGTTTCACTCACTCACTCACTGGTGGGCGCTACAGTCCTTGTAGGACCTGGGCCTCTGCCACCATTCTTTCCCATGCCTCGCGGTCTCCAGCGAGACTCCTCCAATTTTCAACTCCCATTCCTCTCAAATCATCTTCCAAATCATCCAGCCACCGACGCCTGGCTCTGTCCCTTTTCGGTTTTGCTCCTGATGCACCATTTAGCATCCTTTTAGGTAGCCTACAGGGCTCCATCCTTTCCACATGTCCCAACCATCTTAGCCTCTTCTCCTCTTCTTAATAGCTCAGGATGCAGGATATCAGGCTCTCCATACGATTCTTTTAGTTTCTCATTGCTTCTGATTCTCCACCTGTGCTCCTCTTTAACGGCTCCAAAGATCGTTCTCAGGACTCTTCTCTTCCAAACCAGTAGAGCTCTTCTATTTTCCTTGGTTAGAGTCCTTGTCTCACTGCCATAAATTACCACTGGCCTAATAATTGTTCTCCGTCACAACTCCTCCCTGGTATTTAAAAGAACTGCAGCTGTGAAACATGTTTTCTCCCACATCCACAACATATCTTCTCTCCCCGGTCTGTCTAGAGGTTCTCATATATTTAGTCTTTTCACTATTTATATTAAATCCTAAATCCTGTGCTGCTCTCTTGAATTCTTCTACAGCACCGGCCAGTGTTGGTTTTCCCTGTGATGACTACATCATCCGCATAAGCCATGCGCTGTGTGAGCCTATTATAATTGGTGTTTCATAAATGTCAAAACTAGAGTATTTTAATTAAATTAATAATAATCTTTTTAATACAAGGTAAAGGTGGTTTATTCAGCCTCCTATAACATCTTAATTTAACATATCTTCGGTTTGGAAGAAGACTGTTACAACTCAAAATAATTAATTTTTTATGTTTTCACAATGAAACGACTGCAATTTGTATATATTTTTATGTGAAAGAGAGTTGTAAGTTGTAATTCTTACTGTGCCTGCTAGATGGCGCAGTATTATTTTAATTTCTGTCATAACTAGTAAATATAACCATTCCGATAACAAACTAAACAATAGTCTTAGATATTAATTATTTCTCTAGCAATCAAATATGATCGAGTTCAATTTTATCATTGATAACAAATATGTATAACTATCTATATAGTGGATTACAAAATCCTAGAGGCTGAGTGTGA
This sequence comes from Halyomorpha halys, assembly GCF_000696795.3. Taxonomy (NCBI): domain Eukaryota; kingdom Metazoa; phylum Arthropoda; class Insecta; order Hemiptera; family Pentatomidae; genus Halyomorpha; species Halyomorpha halys. The sequence goes on along the minus strand of NW_027107780.1, from coordinate 19,024 downwards.
TCTTGAACAAATCACCTTCTAGAATATAGAATATAATACTATAATAAGATGATAATAATTAGAACAAACTTTATAATTACAGAACTACTATTTTACATGACTTTATATACCTATTATAAATACTAACTATAATGACTAAATATAACCTATAAAAAATTGTTGATAATTATAAAATTAATATTTATAATTGTAGGAATACTAATACTTGAATATAGGGAAACCCGAAACGTTGTAACAAATATAGAATATTCATCATAATTAAAAAAGAAAGAAAAGATATACATATATTACATGACAAATATTAGCTTAGGAAAGCATAGCTTCTTCTTTTATGAATTTAGCGATTAGAGGGGATTTATTGTAGATGCCAATTTATTTTATTAAGGGGTTATCAGAAAATGATATTTTATTGAATATGTGTTAAAAAAAAGCTGTGTATTACAGGGAGTTGCAAATTTTAAGCAATGTTACCATAAATGCAAGCAGTACTTACATGAATAGTGTTTACTAGAGATTTTAATTTTTTTCTGAATGAAATGTTTTTTAAAAACTCTCATAATTTCTATTTACACTAACTATGATATAAAGATAAAATTCAGATTCCCAAATCCTTAAAAAAAAAAACTTTAAAACAGTGAAAGTTATGACATAATGAGTCCAGTTTCACTACCCGTTCAGAATTTATTTCTAGTTCCGCGTCAGCTGTCGAGAAAGAGGCCAAGCAGGACTAGTTTCGGCTAGCATTCCTAAAGACATAAACAAATCCTGAAGATCCTCCAGACATTAGTAGGGTAACATAAACCGGTCATCCTTGTCCTGCTTGTTTAATATCACACCAGTCACAGGACAAGTAGTGACAACCGATGGCGTACCATGGTTCGGAGGAAGAACCCTGGTATTCAGCGGGGTTGGGCAGTCTGTCGCAACACTAGGAGGCACGCCCAGGCCTTCTGTGGTCTTTATAGCAGCACGTGAGCCACGGTTTGCGGTATCTTCGAGTATGTGTTGTAACTAACGACAAATATGGTAATGATTCTATGCACACAGCATTCTCTGGAGAAAGAAAACAGTTCACTGATTGTTGAAATATTTGCTCAAGTAAAAACTATCATCATCATAAACATGTGTA
>NW_027107780.1:0-17515 GCF_000696795.3 Halyomorpha halys | reverse complement strand
TCGTGCAATTTTAGCTTCCTCATCTGCGAGAGTTTCGGATAAATTTGGGGTCAGTCCCATCCTGTTCATTGTTGGCAAATAGTGAGTACACTCTTCGAAAATAATATGTATTTTAATTTAGTGAATAATAAAATAACTATACTGTGGCGATGTTATTGCTGGTATATACTAGAGAAAAACATAATTTTTTAACTAATTATTATGCACTAAAATATTTATATTAGAATTTAAGAATAATACACGGAAATCTCATTTACAATTATTTTATAACTGAGTTTTCCATATAATTAATAACTACAATAACCACTAGAACTAACTACCACAAGTTTTGTATTAATGTTGAGCAAAACTGAAATGAAAAAAAAGAAGAAAGAATTGATTACTTGGCGTTTCCATACAGAAACAAACAGAATGACAACTGCTGGAAAGAACATTTAGGGCCTCGAAAAATCAAATAACGTATTATTTTATTTATGACCCACTTCCTGGACATTTCTGACATACGGGGGTGAGGGAAGTTATTTAGAGGTATTCAACCTATTTAGCTATAGAGAAAGGGGAGGGAGTGGAGTTATTTTTTCATTGCGTGGGTCCAACGCAGGAATAATAGTCGACCACTAAGGCCGTATTCGAACAGACGCCGTTTCAGTCACTGACAGTCGCTTAACTCTTTCAGCTATAAACGCCAAACTACAATATTGTAAAGAAAAAAAAATACTCATTCTGTAACTCGGTATTCGTTAACTGTCAAAGTACATAGTTGCTGATTCCCCCGAGATTTCAAGATTGCTTCTAGTACCACCAAGCCTGGTGGAAGTACTTTTATCTAAAAGAAAATATTGAAACTAAAGCCCGCAGCTACTCACTTTTTGCAACATAAAAACGATCAATTTTATTTATTTTTTTTTTTACTATGAATCCGGTCTGGCTGATAAAAGGGCCTTCCTAATTGTGCAGACTCCCAATCGTTAACTCTTATCAGAAACGTTAGCACTTTATATGTTGTGAGAAACATTATACACTTAACTTATCTACTGAAATGAAAATTGATCTTTATTCTGGAACACTTTATTGCTAATGATAGCAATTTTTTTCTCTACAACAGTTTTTGTCAGGCTACATTAACAGGAATATAGTTGAATAAAATTATTACAATATTTATTTAAAATAAAGTATGAACAAAAGATTCATAGTTATCTATGTTTATTATTTACATGTTCGCTGAAGATTGGTAATAAAGGAGATGGATATATAAATAATTTTTGAATGATGTTAAGAAGGAAGCTTTACGGATGGATATGGGTAAGGAGTTCTAAATAAGGAATCTCAAACAGCAAAGGATTTGAAAAAAGGAAGCATTTCCGTGGGTAGCTTTAAACAAATCATTAGGTTGGGATCTTGTGTTTAAGATTTTGGGAGATTGTGTTAAGGATAGTTATTACTACTTATACCTAGCTTTTGTGGGTGTAGGCATAGATAAGTCCTAGTTATACCCACAAAAGCCTTTCAATAGTTATGAATGCAGATGAGATTTATTGCACACCCACCCACAGCTCAGCGGTTGCAGTTGTGAAACCCTGAACTTAAAGGAGCTGAGTGCTGCCATATTAACGAGGGGATGGAGTTAGGAATCATTTTCAAAACGTCATTTCAAAACTTAGCCATTGTTCCTAGTTGCATCATGACCCTATCATGCTAAAGATGGCAGGGAATGGCAAGCTCTCAGTCGATTTTAATATCTTCATAGGCTGGTGTCTACAGCAGTGTCGGTAATTACCACGACATTTGTTCGTCATGTAGCCATGATGTTAAATGAGTAAGTCAGCTGGGACATATATATATATATATATACTTCAGGTAGAATATTCTGGAGAATGTACTACTAAAAGTTGCAGGATATTAACTAAAAACACGATAAAACGACTTAGAAACATAAGCGAAGGGTTGAGGATCTTTTAAATATTATAACGTGATAACTGGGTCAGCAAATAAAACGATTAATTATTAACAAACAGAAAAATTAACAATACGGAAAATCTTTTTAGTTTGGTTATATCTTTCAATTCACATTGAATTAATCAAATGGGCCTTTGCAAATAATCGGCATGCAGCTATTCTCTCTAAAACGGTTGGTAAGACTGTTACAATATGAATATCTGAAATTTCGAAAAATGGCCTCTCCTGGAGAGTATTTATTGCTTAAATAGTAATTAAAAAATATATACATAAAATAGTCATCATTGCTCTTTTATGGTGATGTATGATATTTAGGCAGTGATTATCTAAACAGTATCAACAAAGAAACAATTGCTCGGGCAAAACAATTCACAATGGCAGGGTTGGGGCGGACATTTGGGAACAAGGTCAAAAACCTTCAACCGAAAATAAACAATGGATCTGTTTTAATTATTGAAAAATATTTTGAATTTTATAAAAAAAATATATATGTATATATATATATATATATATATATAATTTTCATTTCTTCAGTATCTTTTACAATAATTATAAGAATACTACAAATAAACCTAATATTTTTTTTTTTTGTAATTGTGGATAGGTGGGATGAATAATATATGTTTTTCAAATAATGCCTCTCGGTATTCGAACCCTCATAAGGAATAATGAATTAACCAACATACTTGCCGAATAGTGTTTTATAATTCTGTATTGATAATTTTTTCAAATATTTTCATTCCGTAAAAACCTATGTCAAGCGTGGTAACGCGCCAGTCTACCAACCCACAGGTTGTCAGATCGAATCCACACCCGGGCTTGTTTCAAGCACAAAATAATTCAAAACTCACTGACAACCTCCCCTCGGGCATTTGTGAGGCCCGTTAGCCAATGGGTGGCACTCACAAAAAATAGGCGTGGGAGTGACGAACCCACCCTGCGAAAAAAAAAAACACGTCAAGAAACGCGCGATGTATTAGTAAATGCATCGTGTAGAAATACGATGTATTCACTAATACATCGTGCGGGGACTTAGGCCTCCATGGTCTATTGCCCATAAAATAATAATAATAATGTCATACACCTACGGTACAACGTTCCTCTAAATCATATTAAACATGAACAGAGCGTTGAGTTTTTGTTGTAGAATCAAAAACATTATCTGGTTCCTCATTTTGGGTTCAATTAATTATAAAAAATAAACAAAATATTTGATAGAATATCAAAAATATAACTAACTACGAGTATTTCATACATAGGAATCAAGCAAGGATTCGTTTCTAATCCAACATTCGAGAATTCATCTTAAATATTTCTTTTGGAGATATAAAAATAATATGAAGTATAGTTTAGTCATCACCATTGTTGTTGCAAGGCATTGTTCTATACTACTTTATGATGTCAACATTCCATGAAAGTACAGTTCTTTGTTCATACATCAACTTGAGGCATCTCACTCAATCGGAGCGAGTCATTGCGTACAATAATGGATCTCCTGAGTCTTCCTTTTGTAGTGAAATTCTTATCGAAAAAATGTGTGATTTTTTTAGCTTTGGTGTATCTTTTTTTTTATTCCGACTTGCAAATGATCAGCGAATTCAAAGCAAATATTGAAAATTTTTTATTTAGTACTAGTTCACAAGTATTACTACGACATTCAGGTTAAGAGTGTACTAATACAGAATGTATAAATAATCGACCATTGTTGTAGGTTAGAACCATAATGCAATAGATTGGCCTCCTTTAAAGGAAAAGTGAAACAGAAAATAGAGAAGATGACCACACCCTTGGAGGTCAGGTTTATGCCAAGTTTAATGGGAATGTCCGCCATTGTAATTTAAACTAAAATAAAAGACCTACCTTTTGGATTTTTCCAGCAGCTTACCTCATCCTTATACTATTTCCTCCAAGCTGATAAGTGAGTACACGCCCAACTGGTACGTTAGAAAAACACTTGTATTCGGTTACCATTTTTTTGATTGTAACAGAAATATCTGAACGACTGACGTAGTTATGTTTCTTACACACACGGAGAAGCACCTGCTTTTACTACCCTCTCCTTTCGTACACCCTGAATACTGTATCAGCACAGCCATCGGACCCATGAAGTAACCCGCAGTTGCAAAATAACTACAACGGCCTGTAACAGACTTGGAATTGTAAACACTGCGGCCTGGCGGTTTCACGGATGGAACTTTGGAATGCCGACGTCCAACATTCCGAAAATGGCCGTTCTTCCGATATCATTGCGTCAGCCCAAGGTGCTCGGCTTTCTACTGGCGACAACCCGTTGCGGATGTCATCGGAACATTAGGGCAGTGGGCGGCCTTCGGGGCGAATGAAGCCACCCTTTATAAAACATGAGGGGATGATGTCATAGTGTTTTATTTTCCTTCGTAAAACTAGTTCTTAGTATCAGTGATTTTATAATTCATCTGAGGTTTTGAACTAATGCCAATAGCAGAATATTTATTTTGTTCAGGAATGAGTTTTCTTTCAAGCAATAATATAATGGACTGGATGTGGTGGCAAAAAACGATTTCAAAGTTCACATGAAATATTTGAGACATGCAACCACGGATCCTCAAAGTCATTAGAAAGTTTGTTGAAATGATTTTAAAAAAATAAGTGCTCGATCATAAAGAAAAAAGAATAGCCAAAAGCATTAGGAACAATCACGAAACAAATTACTTTTCCTTATGGCGATTGTATTCAAGGTGAATCGGATCGAGACCATTCGGTGAAATGGACTCGGTACTATAATAATCGTAGATAAAAAATATATTATATTGTAGTAATTAATGTAATTATGTAATAAAACTGGCACTTTAAAAGATATTTTATGATTTTTTTCTTCTGTGTTAGTAAGTTATCTTCATGTATCACAAAATTTTTTGTTAATTTCACATTAAAAATATATTCTTCTTTTCGACAAGAAAATTCAATACGATTTTAACTAACCCCATAGAATGAAAAAATTTACATCCACACATATTTTTTTATTATTATATTTATTTTTATTATTTTTTTTATTTCAGCTTATTATAAGTGGGGATTGGATAAAGTATAATACCACTCGTAGGGGAGTACATTGTTTGTATCCATTGAAGGCGCAAAAATAGCATAAAGTATTTTATTTATATGTACACATGTACATGCAGATACCTGTACATCCTTTGAAAGTGTCAGCGGTATCTTTTATCATCCCATAACAGATAGTTAACAATCCTACTAGCAATAAATAAAGGATTTCTCATTTATTTCCGACTGATAACATTTTTAGTTCAATCTGATCCAGACGATTTGAGAAGCGAATTCAAATAAATCGATTATAGAGAATGAAGAAACAAAAAGGTTGTGACTTCATTACTAAAGTTGGAATTAAATGATTTTAATGAAGATTTTGTCCAGATTGGTCATTACTGTTTCGAACCAGTTGAGGACTTTGTGTACCTCGGATCACAAGTTAATGCCGAAATAAGGAGACGAATAGGTGTTTTTTTTGGGCTGCGTCGGCACTTAGGTCGTAGCTTACTCTCAAGATCCACGAAAACTAGACCAGTGCTGCTCTAAGCCTCGGAAACTTGGGCACTTCGAAGGCCGATGAAAGAGATCTCCAAACGTTTGAAAGAAACATACTCAGATGCATCTACGGTCCAGTAAAGGATTTGGAGATGGCGCACGAATAGGAAAGTCTACTTGTTAATTTGTGAGCCTGATGTTGGAAAAATTGTGAGAATTAGTAGGCTGTGCTTGGCAGGCCATGTGGCAAGGATGGGAACTGATGAGTTCCCAAATAAACTTCTCAATGAGAGCCTACATGGAACACGGGCGAAGGGCCATCCAAAGCTTCGATGGTTGGATGGTGTTAGAGAGGATTCAAGGACCCTGCTCGGAGTGAGGAATTGGACAGCAGCTGCACTTAACAGATTAAACTGGTGGAAGCTGCTTGAGGAGGCCAGGACCCAGTAATGGGTTGTCGCGCCGATTGATGATGGAATTAAATAAAGGGGGGAAAAAAGCTTTATTTATGAAATAAGGTATCTCCACTGTTATAAGCCTGTGTTATTAGTCTTTTCAGATTTTATATTTAATATTTATTTGATGTTTTCAAATTTTACAATTTTAGTTTTTAAAAAATTTGAAACCTGTCTAAAAATTGATTAATTGATGGTACATTTGCATTATGTAATTGGAAGAGGGCCTAAGCTATTAAATTATAGAGCGAAGCTTAGAAGCGGAATGCGTTATAATAAGCTCATTCATCCAATTATGAAATGAGAGCAGGGGGAAAGCTGATAAATATACAAAGACTCCCAGCTATGGCGGAGGTGTGGTCTTACGCAACCATCTCTCCTTCGCCATATTAATGAGTCCACATCCAATTGTCGGTATCCTCATGGTTTTGGCAAATGTTTACATTTTAAATAAGTTGTTATATGAAATATGCTATATGTAAACAATTGGCCAAAACTGGCAACCGGTATGAAATCACCACTTCTGCCTTCCATAGATCCCTTTATTATCTGACCTTACTACACATTTACTTAATTTAAAGAGTATTGTTCAACGTACGTAAACGGGGCTACAACAACTCCTCAACACGTGATCATACCACCACAAAAAATTAAAAGGGAATCCTTCCCTTTATAACCCACCCCCGAAATTCCAGAATTAAGCTCGGACTTATCTCACCTTTAGAACGTTTAATAATAGCGAGTATTGTAGTCTTACTAATAAATACTTAATTTATTTTTTAGACGGACATCCGATTAAGAGGGATCCTACAGTAGTTTGAACTATAGCTAACAAATTCTTCTCATCGTTAGTTCCATGATATTTTTTAAATTATTGCCATATTGTGTAATTTAATTTAATTTTATTAAAACAGTAATCACAACAATTATCCAGACTAAAATTAGGGGATGAAAAATTGTCTGGTTAATTCATAAAAGAGAAAGTAAGAAACAAAGATCGGAAAGAGATGTTGACATATCGACCATATAGTTCATAAGACTAATGGTCCCAGTGATAAATATTACATGAGACATTAATACTCATTGTGAGCTTATTACGCAAAAGAACTAGATGTTTGAACAGTCTTGCTCAAACACGAACCATTTGCTAATTGGCAAAATGCCTTTGACAGACATAAACTTTATAAGGATGTTTACGGTTGACAGTCATTCTATTGTGTTATTGACTATCGTAATCAAAATATAAAATATGAATGTTTATATTACTGGAAAACTATTTATTTTTTATTTAATGGTAACATTATTATAATATTTTTATGATTTGATTTTAGGCACAATGACGACGGATCTTACACCTACGGGTACGAGGGAGCTGACGGCAGCTTTAAAATCGAGACCAAGCACGTGAGTGGAGAAGTTGTCGGCAAGTACGGTTATGTTGATGATACTGGAAAAGTGCGAGTTGTTGAATACGGAGCAAACAGGTAAGCATGTGTACTTTAATTATTACAAAAAATAAATATTCTCAAAATAATAGTACACAATATTAGCCAAGGATCATATATTCTTAAATGTAGAAAATTTCTGTGATTGAAACACACTTAAAACTTCATACATCTCTTATTTATTCAATCATACTTTCGGACTTCATATCGTCCATTTCCAAATACTTTCTAAAAAATCATACATCGAATATTTTCAACAATGTTTAAAAATGTATATAATTCATTTCACTTTATTACTATATTAAAAAAAAAAGTATCAACATAAAAAACGCTTATATTATATATCACAATCACCCCTGCCTCAAAATTGTGGCATTGGGACCACAAAGATAAATTCATTAATAATTAGACAAGCTATTAAAAAAGAATTTAATGACAAAGCAAAAATTTATACAATTAATATGGCTGAAACTTATGTTGCGTGATATATCATTGTTTGAATATAATTATAATGTTTAAAACCAGGTCAAAAATTACTTACGTTTCAGCGTTTTTTTTCACAATTTTTACTGGTATATTTTTTTCAAATGCCCCATCTTGTTGGAGTGAAGCTTGAGATAATATAATGACCCTCTCTCAAAGTCTTTTATCATTTGAAATCTGCTTTTAGATGTTTGTGTGAAAACTAAGTCGAACTAGAATGCTTGGTGTTTCGTATTGTATCAAATAAGATAAGCAATAAATTTAAAAGAAACGAATTTTAGCTGGTAAAATTATCTTTGTAAGCTACTGAATTTTATAACAACTGATATGCATTGTTCGCAGTCGTAAAAAAAAATTATGAACAAATTATTATAATTCCTCATTTCAGTAAAAAGATCAATTACAATTAGATATAAAGGTAATTTAATTACTACCACCTTTTTAAGGCAGTGGATTCAAATGGGAGCGCTATATCTACAAGCGTTTACACGCGCTCAAGCATGCTTAGAGGAAACACACTACTTCCAAAAAGTCCGTTTTTGCTAGAACAAACATTAGACAAAGGTTATACCCCACGAACTATAGAATCTTCTATTTCTTCTACACACGGTTCTCCTCAGAAGCTTAAATTTAGTGTATTTATTAGAATAAAGATAATAGGTAAATAGGCTTCAGACACGCTGCATGTAACTACTACCTATTAAACACACTTAATAAACAATATTTGTCGTGCAAGCACTGTGTCGTGTCGGACAATGTAAAAGCTCCATGAATGTTGCAATCCTTTCCCTCCTTCCATGATGACAGTCAAATTAAAATTCTAAACATACTAATTACCTTCATTACTAGCTAATCTTAGCTTTCTAAAAAAAAAATAAAGTGATAAAATAAAATCGATAACGAATGAAATAATTTATCTGATAGCCTTTGGCAAGGATAAATAAGAGAATGGTTTTTACAAGAGCACGATCTATTCAGGAACAAGCATTCAATTTATTTTAAAAAAAAGGTCGGATATGATAACGATAAAAAAAAACTATAGTCAATAAGCTAATCAATATTACTTTTTATGCAAGTAGTAATTTTATTTCAGTGCACTGATTTAATTTGATATATTTGACTTCCGGTTATCAGTAACATAAATTTAGAAAAAAAAACCTTAGTTGTATGTTATATTATGTATAACCTTTATATGGATTTTAATTTTAATTTTCACTTTCATTAAGTATGTGAACAAATTAATTAGTTTTGGTCTAAAACTGTTATTTTTAATTGTTAAATAAAATTCCCTTGTAATATATTGAAACCGTTTTTAATAATTATAAAAGGAAAGTTATTTTTCAAAACTTTAAAATCGCGAATTAATTTTTAAAATAGTATATGTTATTACGAACTATTTCATATATTATAAAAAAAAAATATGTATACACGTATAGATTCTAAAATATAAATAAAACAATGTAAAGGAATGTATGAACCACTTTAAAACCAATTTTTTTTAATATCTTAATAACAACTGAGCTAAGAATATTTGAGTTAACTTTGGCAAATTTAAATCTCCAGCCAAAACTTATTCGATTTAATAATATATAATTCAAAATTTATATTTTCCCCTTTATTATAGGTGTTAATAATCAACATTTTTAATAAAAATTTAATTTATCTATATCAGATGCTCACATGATAATTTTCTCCCAAAAGTCGATATACAGCTTTTAGGTAGAAAATTCCTAAATTTAAATTTTGACTGAAGTGACAGTTAAAATGTTTACGAATGGCAAATATTCATTTTTTTTAAAAATGGTCAAAACATTACGTAAATGTTTAATGTATCTAAATAAAAATTTTGAAAATCAGTTTCTTTTCTTTTACATAAGCAAATTGTGAGATTAAAATAGTGCTTTATTTCCTTTAATATATATTTTTTTCTCTAATAACTATTGAAAACTAAATCACAAACACCAACTTAAAACAGATGAACAGCCATAATAAAGTTTTTTTTATCACATAATTAATATTTTTAAAAACTAGTCCAATAGGAGAAATAAAACATGAACTTTTCAAAGTATCTTCTATGATATGAACGCAGGTCGACCGTTGTGAAACCGCAAGTTGAAATATTTGACATTTAACCATTCCAGCTACCTAGAGAATGATTTATAGTAGCAAAGGTTGACGCTTTAATGTAGCTATAGCTAAAAAAAAAATGAAAAGGTTAAATAATTAAGCCTAAAGATGTACCTCTAAACATCTTAGAGATTAAATAATGCAATATCCAAAATTATATTCCTCGTTCGCTGAATTTTAAAAATTGCCAAAGCTTATCACATTTATTATTATTATATTACATGAGTGAAAATATTTGATATTTTCCTATTCCTTGTCAGTGGTCTGTGATGTTTATTTGTGAAGATATGGATCATTTATCGTAGTTAAAAATAGAATGTAATAATAATAACGTATAATTTATCTTTAAAAAAAATTGACACATACAGGTATCAAATAAGGTTAGAGTAAATTAAAATAAATGTCACTCACACGGCTGTTTATATGAATTAAGTAGCGGGGAATGCCATACTTAGGAAGGTTAAAATCACTCTCCCTCTTCGATGTAGAAAAATTTTTTTTTAACACTTAGAGTAATAAATTGTCATTCTAGTCATGTTTAATTGTGAAACATTAAAAAACATACATTGGATTTGTCAGATATAATTATTTTAAAAACTTCTTTGCGTAACAAAACTAGTGCTAAAACAATGATATAATTGAAAAAATGCTCATCCTATACTTTCAGCCAGTTTTTAAAAAAAATGAATAAAATTATTTTATGATGTATTATGAAAGGTATGACGTGCGGACAAAAAAACATTTGAGAATCATGTATAAGGGATTCTACTCTATCATGTTCCATTGTATGAATCTTTATTGTATTATCATTTTCAACCAGACGTAACAATTAACTTCCGTCTGTTACGAATATTATAATTGTGAGAACCCTGTAATATTTGTTGATAAAACTCAATTAATAAGAAAGGAGATAGGGGGGGGGGGAGCAGTAAGGCGGAGCTAAGAATCACAGAGCCGCTCAAGGAAATGGAGTGCAGAATTAAGAATGCTCAGTACATTCCTAATTTGTCCTTGCTGTGTGTGTTATGTCAATATCGCTATGTAACTTTAAGAAATATTTCGTATTTCCTGGCTGTTCGGTTTTGCTTGCATTTATTTAACGTATTTGACAGAGAAAAAATGTTATGCCTTCCTTCCATTACATAATGTGTAAATCAGTTTCCATGTATGAACCAGCTTTAAAAAATTAATTAAAAAAAACTTAGCGTTTGTATTTATCTTTTTCCTTCTATAACCAAAGTATCAATCTTGCAAGTCACTGAAACCTCAGAACATCTTCATATAACGAGTAAGGTTTTGGCAACAGATTAATTATTATTTCATCTACGATTAAATAATAGTTGAAAGGAAACTTTTGAGGTACATTGATGTAGCTAAAGACATCTGCTTATTTTTTGTACACTCTAAAAGTTTCCCATGTAGGTGCCATTAGGTGCTGGATAGTTTAATGAAATATAGCCAACTCATCAACAAATATACGCAGTTGTTCTGTACCTTTTTCCTTTCGACAGATACGGTTTCATGCCAGCTGGAGAAGGTATCACCGTAGCACCACCCACCCTCGTCGACGACACGACCAAGAAAGGAGACAGGAACAACCAGCAAGAGTTCTACGACGACGGCTCCTACTACCCCGAGGAACCTCAGCCAGCCCCAAGGCCCGCCCCCAGGCCAGCTCCAAGGCCACGACCAGCCCCAAGGTAATTAAATTAATCAATTTATATTATATAAATATTTTTTATGATTTTTATTTTCAATTCATTCATCCATTAATGATAAATATGCCACACCACAGGCCACAACCACAACCCCAGTACGATGAATACGTGCCACCCCCACCACCTCCACAGCCAGCTCCAAGGAGACCATCCTCTTCAGGCTCCCCCGTCCCTCCTAGGCCCCAGGTATCAGGTGCAGCCCCCGTTTTCAGCCCAGCCCCAGTCTACGAAGAGCGTCCAGTACCACAAAGGCCCTCTCCACCTAGGCAACAACCAAGGTATACGGATACTTGTTGATATTTATTTGGTGATAGCCATTTTAAAAAGAGTATCATCACATTATTTTTTTGCTATGAAATTACATCGGTTTTCGGTATGAAGGTACATCACTTTTCGGTCTTTAGTCCGAGCAGCTATAGTATTGTGAAGAGAGTACTTTGAAGGGAATACGTGAAATAAATGTATTTACTGGGTACAAAAACTACTAAATATGTAATACGTTATTATTAAAAAAACTTCTGCGAAGTAAATAGACCAGAATAGCTCAGTTTCATCAATAAAAAAATTGGAAACTAATATTATGTTGATAATTACTTATATTTCAAGGTTAATGACGTGACGCTTATGGTTAATATCTACAGGACGAGCCATTGTAGAAATATTGGTATATCCAGAAAGAGGTTTTTCACATGGGTAAGCCAAAGTATTCAACGGGATCTATTGAAATTAATTCTAAACCCATAAGATATCGGACAAGACGTTTTATAAATACAAGTTTATCCGGGAAAATACGTTTATGCATGCAGAATACAAGTGGTAGACGGAACCGGTACCGCACAGCACCTGAAAATTAATCAAAAGTGGTTTGATTGATCATGCCCATAAATTTGTTTACAACCGGTTACAGACCAAACGACAGACACGGAAGCAAATTTGTTCCTTGATATCTAAAACGTTTTCTTACTTTCTGTGGAAAGGATGCAAAAGCGTCAAAATGTAGTGCGTTTCAGTATTTTAAACAATTGAAGGCGCTAAACACAGCATGGAGGTCAGTTCATACGTTAACAGCTTTCAGCCACTATCATCTATCCCAGCTATTGCCCTAACATACATTGTGTGGTATTTGCCTTGATGACAGTATTTACTATTGTGCCAATAATTTCTCTCTAGGTCTGACGTGGTTTTTTACCATACATGCAGTGGCAGTGAACTTACTGTCACATTAACTACATTAATAAATAACTGTCACACCTCATGAAATGTAATGGTGATTGAGGGGGAAAATATGGAAAAATCAAAATAAAGACAAAACATTTCATTTGTCGATAGTCCTTAAAAGTCTGGATACCTGTTACTATCATGACACAACTATAAAATTTTGTGACATTGACTTTATTGTGTTGGTCGGCTCAAAAATGTATATAGTATATTTTTTTAAATTAATATAGTAGCACTAAAAAAGTCCCAAGGGAGGAATTTTTTAAGTATAATCATGTCGACTTACAAACACCTGGCACACGTTTGAGGCCCCCAACACAATATAGTCAATTTTACAAAATTTTACTGTTGTGCCACTGTTCTTCCAGATCAGTGATATGACGAACTTAAAATGTTACTTGTATTGCTAATAACATTACTAAATATAATTTTTAATTATATGATAAATATTACAGCTGCATTAATAAAATCTTACTACTTGTCTTAATAAATATTACTACTAACATATTACTACTAGCATATTACTATAAATATTACTACTAGCATTAATAAAATCTTACTATTATTAATATTGCGGTAAATAAAAAATACAAATATTCTTGGAGAATTTTTGAATTGTTAATCTGTAGTTAATACTTTTATTTTCAAAGGTTTACCATAAATGTAAGTGAGTTCAATGATAAAAAAATGTTATTAAAGCTGAAACTTTGCTATATTTATCGAGCGTGAATTTCATAAACTACAATGACACGCATGAATATCAATGTTGAACAAGGTACTTCGCTGAAATATATTTTTGATTTCTTTGAAATTGAAAGAGTCACAAAGATAGTAATGCAGAAAAAAGTTAATTTCTCTGGTACGGTTCTCCTACAGACTATTCTAATGCAAGTAGTGTTCTTACAAAGTAATTATGACCAACAAAATAATCTGTGGAATAGATAAACAACGAAATAAAATAAAACTTCATGTTTTCAGGTCTGCCAATATTTATAATATAAGTAAAGTAGTGATATGTTCATTAGCTATTTATTCGATTACAGTCAAAAATAAACTCAAACAACTTTAACAATAAAGATTACTTAAAATTGTTTTGACGCTTGTTGTAGGTTCGAAAACCTGCCTTCGAACCCACCACAGCGCGCCGCTCCACCACCACAGAGGTTCTCAGCTCCACAGCCCCAGAGGTTCGCACCACCTCCACCTCCACCACCACAGCCCTCCAGGGCTCAGCACGCCAGGTCTTCGGGTGGAATCTTAGACCAGCTCGAGCAGGACTACGCCCTTCCCCAGGGAGGAGGTCGCGTCACCCATGACATCTCCTTCAGCTCATACTAAGTCCTATGTTCCAAAATATTTTTGTAATTTTGTATCATATATTAATTAGTAATGTTAATTGTTTTCTAACTTGCTTTCCGGAGAAAGCAGAACTGTAAATGTAAAATTTTTTACAAATAAATTATATTTAAAGAATATATTTTCCTGCGTTTGTATGAAAATATTGAAACAAATATTTAAAATGTGCATTATTTTTCCCGTTTGCCATTGCCTTGTAGATTATTTAATTTATTGATATTGGTCGAATTAGTTGAAATAAAACTTTAAACTTTTAGAAATCAATTCAAATATTAAGATATATACATTTATTTATTCAGTACTTGTAATCATATGGTTTTTAGCTACTACTAATAATTATATCATTATTAATCAATTAAATCATCTTTTTAAAAGTTTTTTCATAAACGTTTAGATTAAATGGAATAATAGCCAAATGTGGCAAACAAATTTTTATACATATAATAATTGTCGATATTATTTAATATTCTTGTGGTAATAATATTTTCTTAACGTCTTCAAAACAAAAAAATAATACACAACTGCCATAAAATATTCACTAAGTGAATTCTAGCATTATGCAGTACTACGTTCTAAAGAAGAGAAATTCCCAACGAAACTATTGGAAAATATTAAAGATTGAAAAATGATGATTTATATTATTAGTCTTCTCTTAAAATGTGTAGTTAAGTAGTAACATTGTATAATTAAATAAAAAACAGAAAAACACATAAAAAAAAAAAGGATTGAGAAATTTATCCAAAAACAGAAATTACACTTATATCTAAATCAATTTTTGTTCTTATATTACAAATTTAGTGACCAGAATTGAGAATCTAACAGGACTACTATATGCATTGATTTTCGTGAAAATATCGAGGAAAAGATAGTAAATAATTTATTTTTGTCAACAATAATTCATTTTTCAAATTAAAAATACCTCAAACATCGAATTTTCTTATTGATTTTTAAATCAATCTGTACCAACTTCGAGAAAAGTTGACAATGGTTTTTCAAACTCTAATTACCGCTTTACTTTTCAGTTTTCTCAAGACCATTTTTCATTTTTACAAAATGGTTTACGTTTAATACTTATGTAATTTGACAATTAATTATAATTAAGATAACTATATATTTTAATTTATAACCAAAATAAGTGTTAATAAGATAAATAATTATGTAAACTGAATTCTACCCTCTTCCCTCCTCCCATTGGCCTTTAACGTTTAAAACAAAGTCCTTCAGGTCAAAACCAACTTGGTCGACCTTGCTTTCATACATGCTATTTCCCAGTTACCAGTTTCATTTTCTAGAACTAAACAATGCAATTACGATTTCAAGGAGATTTATTCGGTTATACTTATATCTGTAATAATAATATTTTTCAATCTCAAAGTTATCAGTTAAAAGTTAAATGAATTCATTTGATTTAATGGAACTATTTAAAATACATGCCGCATCAGGTATGAAGTGATATCTATGGTAAAAATAAAGGAAGAGATAAAACTACATAAAGAAAAACTGCAAATAAATAAGAAACAATTATTTTTTAATTTTAAAATATTAAATTAATGGATGGACTAGGTGAACTTGTTGTAACTTGCAAACATCATTATTCAACGAGCCCATTACATTCTCCTAGCCTATATTCCAAATAAAATTGACAATCTCTTAGTTTTAAAACAGCAGAACTTTAAATTCTAAGGCGCAAATCTGTTTCTACTCCGATTTAGCGATGTCATTTTTCATTTCTATACAATTTTAAAATTTCATTTTCGATCTATATTTCAATTTTTTAGAAAATATACATACAAAAATGAATGGTATAATTTGAAGTAATGGATTTCAAGCTCAAGAATATTTTTTTTACTAAACATATTGTTATTTCTGAGGTATAACAGTTTAAACTCTAAGGTAAGTCAAACAAAGACAATTTATGTGTTGCTACCCAAAACCCTATTAGTCAGAAATATATAATTCTGAAAAAAAATTTAAAAAACCTTTCTTTATAATAAATCTTTTTTTTTTTCAAATACTATGTGAGCATCAATAATGTTATGCAAAGTGAATAGTATCAAATTATATCAATGGTTGCGGACAGGAAAAAATCATTGGGGTTATATACCATAGTTTATAATCATTCACCATATTGAAGTTGTTGTCAGGTTGACATAATAACTTACGATTTATGTTATTTTAACTGCTATTTATTTAGAAACGAGGAAGGCAAACGAATCTAGGGAATATTTTGTTCAGCACAGAGTTTACTTATGAAAACCAGATCATACATCAACTCTGTGTTTAAAATAGCAATGATGTCACTTCAAGAAACACCACTTACTAATGGTGTCCTTGCTGAAAATATTTAAGATTTACGGATATTTTTTTTCACATCGCGGTATTTTTAGAAATTTATCCAGTAGGGAACGTGTTTTTGACAGTAATGCTGCATTGTACGAAGGTGTCTTTAACTCTTCTTCCTATTTTTTTTACTAGTGGGTTATTTGCCAGGAACTCCTCAACTATTCACTATAAACCTTGATATTATTCAGGACAGATACAAAAAGTTTCAAGAGTAACTTAAAAAATACCGCTCAAGGACAAGTAAAATATGGGTTACTTGAAAAGGGCTGCACTGCAAGTAAAAATCATTCTAGAAACCAACTGTTGTAGAGAGATGGTCCGGGTGGCGATCAAGAAAGGTAAACAAATAGCAGATAAAACGATTTTATAGTAACCGACGTTTCGCCCTTGCAGGGCCTCATCAAAGAACAGGGTACAAACATTTTAATATTAGATAAGACTAAAAGAATAGATACATGAAGTCGTAAAAAATATAATATATAAAAATTTGATATAAAAAACAGAAACGTAATCGACTAGAAAAAATATAAATATATGTGAATTGAATATAAACTAAAAACAAACACAGTAATGAGTGGTAGATTTGCATATATATACTACTAGAGTAACGAATAGACAAATAAAAGTATGTAGAAATAATAATTTTTTAAAATTTATTTAATGTAATTTACAACTGTACAAAATAATACAATAAGTAAATATGTTGTATGTTTCATATACACTTAAAAATCTTGGGAAGGAATCACCCATCGGTGGTACGTCAAACATTAATTTAAATTAGAGATGGCCACGAGACCTTCTAGTTTAAATTAATGTTTGAAGTACCACCAATGGGTGGTTCCTTCCCAAGATTTTCAAGTGTATATGAAACATACTACATATTTACCTGCTG